>NC_056733.1:211411188-211463688 GCF_019279795.1 Protopterus annectens
AGCACTCCACCATGTTTTCCAGAACTGTCTGGTCCCCCAGAAAGAAATGTTGGTAGTTCCCCCATGTTTGTCACTAGTGATTCTGTCAGTGGACCCCCCCCCCCAACAGTTGTCCTCCATTCCTATGCCAAGCAGACTATCTTACTGCATGCTGCTGTAATCATGTCAGTGACTCTTCTTCAGACTTGTGTGCAGCTCTAATTCTGGCCACTAACAGTATTTATGTCCTTTATAATGCTCCACCAGACACAAGCAGAAGGCTTGATCAGATCTCTCATGCTGAATCATCTGCTGAGCATGTACATAGAGGGCATACCTTGGAAATTTTACTTTTATGGTGCTTTTCATTTTTGGGCATGGCAAGCTAGAATTGCAAAGAAATAAGCATGTAAACTGTTCAACAGTTATATACAATATAACCCTGTGTAGCACCACCTAAAACTGGCATTTACATGTTGTGGGATGCTCTGCCATAGGCCCATGCATACCTGTAGACAGTAGAGTGTGTACGCAGCCTAGAGGTAGGCATGTGGCTACAACAGAACATCTCACAAGATGTGAATGCAAGTACCTATGACTGACCATAGACTACCCCTCCCATGGGTATGCATGTAGTATACCCCCCAACCAAAAGAAGTAACACAGGCCAGACGTACAATGCCATGGTACAGAACTAGGAAGATCATGATCCAAAGTGCAAGAAAGGCCACTGAGTACACATCTTCTACAGTGTGTTTGCTGCAGAGCTTAGTGGACTTATAGCATAAAAACCAAATGACTCATTGTTCCTGTGAGCGCCCCTGCCCCAACCACATACTACTAATGCACACACTTTTCCCACATCTGCAGACCATAGGAGGGGGGTAATTACAAAAGGTATATAGACATACCAGCCAAACAGTTATGCCTTGGCAGAAATGTTGGCAACAAGATCATTATAAGCACATCTCTGGACTATGTTGGTTGGCCTTCCAACAAACATACCCCACAGTACTGCACTAACAGCTATTGCATCAGTAATCTCAGCATCCAGATATGTAATAATTATACGACTTGCATAGTGCAGTACACATTTGACGGAGGTAACCCTTCCATACAGGACACCAGAACATTAGTGCAACACCTATGAGGTATCAACAAACAGGATTCCTTTCAGTACCTGCATATCATCACTGAATGGGACACATACATTCCTCAGCCTTAATCTTGTGACTGTGTTACCTACACAGTATACAAGGAAACAAACCTCAGAACTGTTTTCCCTAATATGACACATCAAATCCTCTCCATTTTCCTTGCCACGGTATTACATCACACCTCATATACATTCTTCCACACACAGTTATACACCATTGTTGACATTTACACCCATTACTTTACTTCCCCATGGTATCAAATGATAATGTACGGCCTTAAACACATAAGTAGAGCATTAGTAGTACAGTGAAGAAAAACTATCAGTTCCCATTTACTTGCCTCTTTTTAAGCATATCTTATTTTGGTAACTCCTAAAATCCTTGGGGAAAGCAGCTCTGTAGTTTGCCGTTCAAAAATCTTCTGTAGCAAAATGAGGTTCACTGTCAATGGCTGCTTTAATTGTGTAATTCCAAACCTCTTATTGCAGTCCTTAAGCTAATGAGCCTTATTCAAATGAGTGTTTTGGAATCACACATTTATCTCATTGCACAATTCACCTGTGCCTCTGTAAAAAGGATGGGTCAACTATTTGAACTTACATGTACCTACAAAGTGCAGTGAGCAAATGCGAGTGGATCAGTGAACCCGGCAGGAATGTCGACAAAACTAGTGTGGTAATACGGCCGATAGAGATGCTGATGAGCAAACCTATTAACAAATGTAGGTACTGTGACTTTTGTATACTCTTGCCATTCCATTCCTTAAACTCTAACACCATCATACCACAAAGTTTACTTTTGCATTGTGGAACGGTGGCTATCTGCCGGATGTGCATCATGTGCTGACAGCAGCAACATGCATGACCATGAGAGGGCTACCCTATCTATCTGTATTGTGACATGGTGAATGGCCATGGCTTCCAAGGACAATGAATGTGGCAGGTGTTCCAGGTCATGCCCTATAGAGACTAGGATCTTTTTGCACTTGCTGTATAGGAAGCATTAGGAGTGCCCGACTAGGGACTCTTATAAGGGGTCTCCAGCATAAACTGGATGCCTAGCACAGTCTTACCA
The DNA here is from genome assembly GCF_019279795.1 of Protopterus annectens. Taxonomy (NCBI): domain Eukaryota; kingdom Metazoa; phylum Chordata; order Ceratodontiformes; family Protopteridae; genus Protopterus; species Protopterus annectens. Next base: position 211,413,399 of record NC_056733.1, read on the forward strand.
AGCTGGTGTCTGCTGCTACTGGATTAAGCCACTCTGGGAAGTAGTGCTAGCACCACTTCAGTGGAATGCAGACGTGTCATCATGTCCTTCTCAGCCAATAATAAAAAGAGGTTTGAGTGAGGGCCGTCTGACATGTATTGAAAGTGTGTAGGGCTGGTCACTGCCCTGTCATTTCTCTTACAGTTAAATAGACTTTTGCTGGACATATAGCTGATGTGTGGTATATCTGTTGTTGTTTCTCAGGTCATTAAAAAATATATGAGAGTGTGCTCTTGTACCACAAGAGAATGCAGAATCTCTCTAGGTGTAGGGATGAGTATGATTACTGTTATTTTGTTGATTAGTTATATTACAGTGGCCTAGAATTACTCAGTGTTACAGCTTATATAGTTACCCTATCTCTGTCACAGCCTTTTGTACAGTATGATAAACCCTGTATACATATGATGCTTTTCACAACCAGATACACACATTACTAATTTGCACGAAGATGACTTTGTTTGCCTGCACAGCATACCCACTAAGCAACTGTGTTTAACATGGAGAAAGGTTGCCATATTCATGCCCTGTGGACACTGGTTCAGGCCCAGTGGGTGTGGCCTGATGTGGGTCACAGGGCAACACATTGCTCATGCATATGCATCACCCTGCCAAATGCCAATGTCAGTGACACCTTTGTTTGGCATACAGCTGGCATTTGTGCTATACCCATGTTGTCTCCCCTGTTGAGTAGCAAAGTACATTACTGTGTTTACCAAGTACCTGTTGATGTCTGTCTATGTTGGAAAGTATCACTTCTCTGCCTGAGGTGCATCACAGTGCCATCACAGGCATGTTGGGTTGCATAAGTGGTACATCTGTCCAAGTCCACATGGCATGTCTTTGACCTTGACTCTCACAGCATGTTCAGAGGACCACAAACTTAAAACCTATAATGTCCACATCTCTGTTCTACTTCTGTAGCCTCAACTTCACCTCTCTCAGCCCTAGCCATGAGTACAGTGACACTGCACACCTGTAAGTACATCATACGATATGGACATATGAGTTTTTATTTATTTATTAGCATTCATTTACCGAGAAAGTCTGACTGGGTCCAAGAATCCACTTTCACCTCTGGTCTGGGGAGAAAAGCTCCAAAGTAAAATATTGATACAGTGCAATATGATACAATTACTGTATAGATAACTATATTATTAGATAAAGTAGAAAAACAGACAAGTATGTATTACTTAGTAAAAATTGGACAAAGAATTTAAGCACTTATATTTTCAGCTGATGGTAAAGAATGGGCTGTACAAAGCAATGGTAATCATCACACGTCTTACACTATACAAGGTGAAAAATACTTCGGTAGAACTATCAGATCTGGCATAATAGCATACCTAACAGTTGTAAAGTGCACCAGTAGGTACAGCTATGACTGGTCATCAGAAACATTCATAGCATTTTTTTTAACAAGAAACATCTTTATTAAATTATCACATATGACATAGACAATCATACATTTATATAAATGAAAACAAACTATAGTGACATAGTTTTAGTTGCAAACATTATACATCACAAACCATACTGATATAATTGTAGTTGCAAACATTATACATCAAACATTATAGATCACTTATAATCTATCCAGCCATTGTCAGTCAAACATTACATAGCTCATTCAAATCCTGCCTTCTTTTAAACCTCATTCCTCATCTGCATATATTGTTCCCACAATTCCCATTCTTTTCCTATGAAATTTGCTCCTACCCTTTTCTAATGATCCCAATTCCAGTTGTTTTCTCTCTTTTACCATATTAACTACTTCTAGTAAAGTTGGTTTAGACTTTGATTTCCATTTTCTAGTAACTGCTTTTTTGGTAGCCACCATAATTAGACTCAGTAAGAGCTTGCTATGTCTAAGCAATTCCAATTCTATATCATAGCTCAAAAATTAATTACCTTACTTACACCAATTTGCTCACCTAGTATTTCTGACAAAGCAGTCTACAAGGAGTCTTTAAAGTCTGCCAACTCATTACACTCCCAGAAAATATGTTCCCAGTCACCTCTTTCTTCCTCATCACACCTCCAACATTTACTGTATATGTGAGGAAAAATTATTTTGAGTCTACTTGGGGTATAAAAATACCTATGTAAACACTTCCAAAGATCTTAAATAGAAACATTCACAGTATTAATATATTTTTGTGTGTCTGTCCCTCTCTCTGTGGCTATCCCTTTTTTATATATATATTTTATTGGGATGTCCGTTTTATTTTTCTTTTACCATTTTCTGCATCTGCCATGGTTATGCTACTGGAACAGCACCAATACCTACCCTGCCATTAGTCCCATTCTTCTCCCATCTGCTTCCAGGCCTTCCTCCCCATTAGGAGATGGAGATCATGGGGTGGGGATTGACCTGGCAGTTGCTCACTGAAGAGGAGGCTTGCTGTTCCCGCTGGTGATGCTGCTGGGGGGAGGGGGTTTAAAAGTTGTCACCTGCAGGAGTTGAAGAGGGATTTTGGGAGTTGCCGGACCTGCATCTTGAACCCTGTATTGGCCACATGCAGAGGCACTACCATTATCACCATCTTAGGCATCACCAAATGCAGAGGACAGTCACAGTGGCGACTGACCTCTTCTTCAGCCTAGCCCAGGCAGAGTGGTATCAGGAATGGGATTATTTAGCCTATCCCCATCCTAGCATTTTCCTTTCTTGTGTGCCTCCTTCTTCCTGTTTATTGTTCAATTCTTCCCATGTCTGTATGTCAGTCTATCCACTGTTAGCTCCTCTTTGTGTCAACACCTCCCTTGTTGATATTTGTTTGTATTTTATGTTTGTGTGCTCCTGTTCCATACCTCTACTCTTCTTCCATTCCCTGTTTTCCTCATCTACCCTTCTTAAATGTGTGCCTGTCTCACAAAAAATGTATATCCTTCCTCCACTACAATTTTTTAAAAAATCTGTACCATTATGTATGTTCCCCTGTTTGCTCTTCCCACTTTTTCTGACTTTCCTATGCACCCATTTCTTCTCCATTTCAGTCAATAAAACTGTTCAGAAATATTGCTGGGAGCCAATTACTTGTCTTTCTGCTGCTGTTGGACTGTTGCAAAGTAGATCATGTGCACACACATAGATGCATCCATGCTATATCCTTGTTACTAATGTTTGTGAAATCCCTAGCCGCAACAACAATAAAAAACAACCTCTCAGCATCGACCTTGTCATTTCCACAGGTGGGTAAATCAATTAGATGCTGCTTGCACCACAAGATTCCTGCTAGTTAATTGATAAATTACGGCTGCACAACACCTCTCAGCATCTCTGCGATAGCCTTTGCATGATCACTGAAGGCATGTTTCCAAAATCCAGAGTAAAACTTTTCAGTTTAACGAAAATATTCCATAAGGATTGTTTTTGATCAAACCTCAAATACAAAAATTCCTGAATTTAGTAGCACAAATGTTAACAAAATCTATAGTAAATACCTTCATAGTTTAATGTTTTCATTTTGCTGCATTTTACATTAGAAGACGTGATATAGAGTCTCGATCTTCTCTTTTGTTCTTTTACTAAACACATTTTGAAAGCAGTTTTTTAAGTTCAGAATAAAATAATAAAAGCCCTACAGGTTTTATGTTTATTGTATTGAAAGCATGCTGTATTGTGCTTCTGTTTTATATTTCAGTTGTCTCTTAAAAGATGGTGTTGTAGTATGTTTTATTTGTTTTGTATGCTGTGGTAATTATTTTATAGTGGTACTAGACTTAAGACATCCTGCAGAACAGTGATGGGTCACAATAGCAAATTACTGGGGTACAATCAGTAACTAGTTTGTAAAACAGTTGAGGCAGAGGGACTCCACCCTTTCTTCTTATAGGTTCATAGATTAGTTCTAGCCAATTATCCCATGTGAGAATCAAACCCTGTACCTTGTGTCTGTAAGGTAAACACATTAACCATTACACCAGCCTCCCACCTCTTTGTCTTTTCAACACCTTTATTAAAAATTTTCACTCAAGACACAAGTACAGGTATATTACTAGAAAATAAAACAAAACATACTAACATTTCATGGTGGTGCAGTGGTAGCATTGTTGCCTCACAGCAAGAGGTTCTCCTGTTTGATTCTCGGCTGAAGTGCGGGGAGAGCCTTCTGTGTGGAGTCTGCATGTCCTCACCGCGGTTGGGTGGGCGTTCGAAAGTCATGCATAAATGGGTGTGCCTTAGTTGAAGGTTGGACGTCGAGCTGGCACCTTGGCGTTTGTGAAAATCTACTGCCAATCATTAGCGGACCGGAGTTCCGCTGTGGCGACCCCTAACCAGGAAAAGCCAAAAGACAAACAACAACAACTAACATTTTTTATTATTTTCATGTATTACACATTATGTGTATTTTTATTTTAACAATCCTTATCACTCCAACATTACACAAATTGCTCAATTCCTCCTCCTCCTCCTCATCAACCCCATTTTTCCTATTTTCTACATGGCATCAGGTGTCATATTAAATGTTGCTATCTCTCTTGATTCAATGCTACACTCCTGCCTTCTTCAACACTCATACCCATCACAGATTTTCTCTCTCACAATCCATCCACCTCTTTGCTGGATGCTCTCATTTCCTCTTATCTTCTTCCTATCTGTCCCAAATCTCCTTCACCAGATTGTCTTCTGCTTTTCTGCAAATGTGCCCAAACCACAGTAATCTGCTCTCTTTGATCTTTTCTGCAATAGGAGATACTTTGGCTTCTGCTCTTATGTCCTCATTTATATGGCTGTCCCACTGTGTGCATCCTATCATCCATCTCAGGTACTTAATTTCCATCAGCTCTAGCTTCCTCATCAGCTCTGCCTTTACTGCCCAGGTTGCTGTACCATACAGTAGTACTGGTCACACCACTGTTTTGTACACCTTAATTTTCAGTTTCTTTGGCATTCTTCTGCCATACAGTACACCTGATACTCTATGCCAGTTGATTGTAGTCCCTATGATTCTAACTTTGACCTCTTCATTTAGACTTTTCTTCACCTCAATCACCCCTCCCAGATACATGAAGCTATTAACCTGTTCAACTAGCATACCCCTCAACTGTACAGATTTTTGCAGAATGTACATATTTTTGGTCCATTTTTCATAAAATTGTGTTTTTCTGGCAAATTAGTGGCAAATCACTAAAGACTGAAGTTAGAAAAATAATGACAGACAATTGAGTTTCAGACTTCATACCCTTTAGAAAATTCATGCTACTAATGCAAAACCTGTTATTCTATCAACTTTCTAAGTTTGCAACAGCAATATTTCAAAACTGTCCCTATTTTTTGGGCCTTTGTCCCACTTATATTTATGGCTTTGTCCAGATTTCTTGCTCTAAGAGGTTGAGAGGTATGTCCACTATCTTCTCTTCTGTCTCAATTCTCAGCGCCTTCTGATTTCCCCAATTTGCTGCCATTACCACTGTCTTATCTGTACTTAGTTTCATCCCATGTGCCTTCAGTTTTGCATTCCATTCCCCTATCTTAGCTTACGTTCTTGCTCAGAGTCTGCCTGTAATGCCACATTATCTGCATACAGCAACTTTGTTGATCTGTCCCCTCTGACCTGCATGCTAATGTACACCATTACCAGTACGAACAGCAGTAGGCTTAGAGCTGAACCCTGATGAACACCAACTTCCACTGAAGACCCTCTGTGAGACTGAACACTGTTTGCACTTGAGTCATTGGGTCCTTGTACATAACCTACACTAATTTTACCAATATTTATGGGACTTCAAAGCACCACAGTACTACCCATATCAGCTTTCTTGGGACCTTGTCATATGCTTTTTCCAAACCTAGGAATGCTCAGCTGGACTCTTTCCTCATCTCTAGCTTCTTCTCAACTGTCTGTCTCACTGCAAACATCAGGTCAGTTGTGCTGCATCCTGATGTGAATCTGAACTGCTCATCTCCCATCTTACCTTCTATTGTGCTGTGTATCTATTTATCAGTCACCTTCTCCAGAACTTTCATGCAATGTGACAGGAGTTTGATACCTCTGTACTGCCCACAGTAGTGGATGTCCCCTTTGTTCTTGTACACTGGCATGAGTATGCTTATTCTCCAGTCACCTGGGATAAGTCTTTCTCCCACACTGCTACGAGTACCCTCATAAGCCATTTCTCCCCTATCTCACACAGCATCTTTATCATATCTGCTGTGACCTCATCTGAGCCTATTTTCCCTGACTTCATTTTCCTTAGTGCTATTCTTACTTCTTCTAAGGTAGGCTCCTCTTCTTTTCTCATCATAGGCTGTGTGTGGGGTAGTACAGCTTCTGTGGGGTTTTCTTCATTTAGAAGCTGCTGGAAGTACTCCTTCCATCTACCTTTTATGTCCTGTGGACTGGTGAGCAGATTTTTGCTGGCATCCCTTATGAAGAGTGTCTGACTATCATCTTTGTCTTTTTGTTTTTGCCTTGCAACCTGATATACTTTATTTGTGCCACTTACTGAGTCACTTTACAGAAGCCAACCAGTATTCCTTTCTAGCCCGGTCTGTCTTTTTCCATCTTCCACTTTATCCTGCACTCCTTCTTTCTTTTGATGACTGTGATGTCCCTCCTCTGTGCCAGTTATCAAGGAGTCTCAATCCTCACCACGGACACTGGTGAGGGATGTTTACTTGGAACAAGGATAGATACACGCAGTATTTTCAGATGCAGTTCTCTGCACCAAGCACAATTTCTCTTAACAGCACATACGGACTACACTCAGTCCTGGGGCTGGGTTTCCCTCTCTCCCTCCAGGCCACCAAATAAGACTCCCCACTGACACAGCTATAGAGTTGAGTCCTCAGCCGAGTGTTTCAAGCCAAGCCCTCCACCACCCTCTCTGTGAAACCAGTGCTCTGTGTCCCTGCTCCAAATAGCTGACACATGCAAGCATTGGGATTTGATTTTCACACACACACACACACACACACACACACACACACACACACACTCCTGGGAAAGGCTAGCACAGATTTACAAGCTATGCTCTCTCTGCCCAGACTATAAGGTAGATACTGCACACCAAAGTCAGCTACTCTAAGGCTCTTACAAGGGTACCTGATTATACTGAGTAAAATTAATTCTAACAGTGTTTGACCAATGTAGTAAGGCTTTCAAAAGCAGCCTGCCCTCAAAGGTTAAAATATTCTCTAAAAGACCAGCCACAATGAAAAGTTTAAGTATATTTAATAATAAATAATAAAAGAACATGAAAATAATAAAAAAAATATCTATTTAAAATAAACACCAGTGTTTCAATCACAGGAAATATTAAAATAACACCTATGGATAGATTCACAGAGCTACAGAAAAACAGTACTTAACTAATCTCACTATAATTTCCTGACTGATCTATATACTATTCCCCGGATACTTACTAAAGCAAGGAAAGATGAAGTGGGTGTGTGATCCTGCTTTGTCAGGTTTCAAAAACAGACTGCTCTGAAACTTCTGTCTCATCTAGTATTAAAACATTTCAGTGCTGGATTACAGAATGACATCACATACATTTGGTTCCCACACTAACCCCTTTACTAGAAATTGAACGAAAATCTAGCACATATGTGTTACCATAGAGCTTTGCTAAGATGTATTATAACATCTGGAAGTTATAAAACAATTTCAAAAACTTCTACCCTTCCAGGCTAGCAATTAGTTCAGAACCCCAAGGACAATACAGTAGGATTCCTAGATGACTAGGCTAGGGTTTATGCTGTGTGATTCCTTAAAAACTCTTGTGCTAGAGGCTCATGGTATACATGCAAATGAACCCATTACAGACATCCTGTGTTTACGATATGCAGATCTCACATACTCTATCCTGTTATTAGACCCCAAGGGTGTAATAGGTTGAACTAAATATCATGGTCAGAAAATTCATGTTTGTATAAAAATAAAGAAATAAAAATGAGCATTTTTCAATCATAAAAGTCCATGCGTTTTCGCAGATTGCTTCATCAGACCTAACTTCTAATTACGGAAAGACTATAAGTGACTGTCTTTGGGAGTGATAAACAAAATTTCAATGAATAATCAGGTAAAACAATCCCTTTTACTCTCAGTAATAGGCGTGATGGTGAAGCTTCCTTAGGTTTAGTATGCTGGTTATGGATATGTGAGAGTTCTGTCCAGGGGCTCAACTGGCATTGAGTCTAATCTGCCACTCAAGTTCTCACTTCCCCAAGTAATCATTCATTGGTCCTTGGAACTCTTTTTTGATCCTATCCAGGTATGAAAGAGGAACTTATTATATCAGTGGGATTCCTTGAGGTGATTGACTAAAGCGTTGTTTGGATTTTGGTATTCGGCACACTATGCATTCTTTGTAGTAGTTCCTATAGAACTTGCTGTGGAAGGTTTTCTTTGTATTCAGGCAGGTGAACTGGTCGTTTTTTCTTAGGTGTTTAGGTGAAACCATATATCAGCATGTATATATTGAAAATAGCTCTATTAACACATGTTACATCATGTTCTATAACAATATAATAGTTATGAATAAAAAATTGTGCTGCGGTATAATTTATATAAATTTAACTTCAGCATTTGATAGGGTCATACACAAAACACAGATCAATAAATTAGAACAACCTGGTATTGATGTACTCTTGATAAGGTAGATAGCAGTATGGTGTACAAATAGGACATGACAAGTTTCATACAGCAATTGGACAGGTGAAATTTGAGGTTACATTAAATGCATCTTACAGTGCTCTATCCTAGGACTATATACTTGTTTAGATTGTATCTTTCAGGCCTATTTTTTTCATCGGAGATGTTGTACAGTCTGTATGCAGATGACTTTAAAATGGGTAAACTGATTACATGTGTTACAGATAGGGCATGTCTGCAAAAAAAAACTTAACTAAATTAAATATTTGGGCACAAGAAAATAATATGATGATTAATACATCAAAAACTAAGTATATATATATGAGATTTGGGAGACATAAATTGAAAGGTGAATATTTAATACAGGTCACAGTGACTGAAACTGCAGATTCATTTAAGGACCTGGGTATATGGGTAGATCCAGCATTGAGTTTTTCTAATAATATCAACCAATTTGTTAATGATAGTTACAGAACTACAGGCTGTATAAAAAAGACTTAAAAAGTCTAGGAAACCGGAAATGGTGAAGTCATTGTTTGTTAGTTACATTAGACGTGTGTATGAAATAAGAAAACAAGCATGAGTAAACTGGAAAGAGGATTGTGGAAATATACCAAGAGCATCCATAGATTTGAAAATTTAAGTTATTCTGAAAGACTAAAATACCTGAACTTGTACAGTGTCTCATATAGATATTTAAGAGGAAACCTTATTCAGGTATATAGAGCATTTAGAGACAACTACCTCTGGGAATGTTTAGAGTTATCAAAAATAGTAGAGACTTATCAGACAACCTATGTAGACGATTCTATATGAATGAGACATGTACTAATTGGTTTTCTGACAGAGTAGCTGATACATGCAATAGATTACCAAACTGCATTAAAACAAGCACTATAGATATTTTTAAGAACAACCTGAACACTTATTATGGGAATAAATGTTTTGGTAAACTGGCAGGCAAGAAGGGCATTACTGCCTATACTTGAAATATCTGTATGTATGTAAGATATGATTATACTGTGGCCCTCAAATACTGTTCTATACCCTCCCAAGTGAATCAGCTGGTTTCCTGAGCAAAAAAAAAAAGTTAGAACACAGAGAAACTCTGATACTATTTGATTAGTGATGTAGCCAGAAACATCTTTTCTCCAAAGACCACATTACCTCATGGTGGTCTACCTTTAAAACTGTGAATTGTATTGGTTCGAGTGCTCATATGAGCGACCCGAAACCATGAAACTGACAATGTCGACAAACCTACATGTTCGAAAAACAGCAAATCGAACAGCAGATTCGCTGTTTTTTCTAACATGAAAGTCAAAGGAAAAAAAAAAAGTGTAAAACGGGGGGGGGCTAGCCCCCCTGCACCTCCCCACCCCCTACTTTATTATCTTAACTCCGAGATCGCACTACAGTGGGGAAAGGAACCATTTACCAATTCACACTATAGTGCAATCCACTCCTGAATGTCGACTGTGCAATGAGCGAATCTCACTGTGCATTCGCTCATTGCACATTCGTTTTCCATTCGGCGTTTTCCAAACCTTGCAAACTGCCTTTCAGAAATGTGCTGTTCGCCCTTCTGCAAATCGCGGTTTTAAAGGTAAACCCCTCAAGGCAAATTACTAGAGACCCACAAGCCTCACTTAGTGAGACACAGCTCACTCTATATAAAAACTAGCAGATCATAGCATGTATTTAGAACCCCTTCAATGACTCCAGAAATGATGTTCATTTGCCAAATATACTATACGAGCTTCAAATACACAGAAACTCCAGCTTTCTGGGAGACTAGCTACTCATTAATAAACTGGGAGACCTATACCTCAAATGTAAACTATGCCCAACATTTCTTTGATTTCATACGTAAGAACTCCCTGGACCAAACAATCAGCCCTCTACAGGACAAAATATTCTTGACCTGGTCCTCACAAATATGGCATCTATTTGCACACAGGACGGCGCAGTGGTTTGCATTTTCTCCTCACAGCAAGAGGTTCATTGATTTGATTCTCGGCTGGGGTGCCTTCTGTGTGGAGTCTGCATGTCCTCCCTGCATTCGTGTTGGTTTCCCCATGTACTCCAATTTCCTTCCACATTAGAGAGACATGCATCTGCATCTGGAGTGTTTCTACCCGCGCCTCCACTGAAAACTGGCTCGATCCACGTCAGACTTTCCTGGTAAACAAATGTTAAATAAAATAAAATGCACTATACAAGTAATACACACTTCCCCAGTTAAGTCTGACCACAAACTGGTAAAGGTTCTCCTTCAAAATCCCAGCACTAACATATGCAAATATCAGTGTTCAAAGACTTCAAACATACTAACCTCCTACAATTCTATGACGAAGTCTCAAAGTTCAAGTACAACCCTATTCTCCAAATTGTTGATACAGCTTGTCTTGTAGTTATTCAAATAAATTCTACACTCATCTAGAAAACTGTATTAATTTGACAGTCCCTACCAGAACTTAGTAAAATGGGGTGTTCAACAGCAAACCAACCTAGTGTTCACATACATAAATAAACAATACAATAAAAATAAAAAGCTAGTTACGGTATGCAGCAAGATTAAAGACCTTTAAATCAAGGTCAACTTCAAAAAGTTATTTAAGGTACTGAAAAATACCATCAAGAATGCAAAGCCATCCTATGATCTTAGGCCTGCATTGAAAGCTAATGATGATTATAAATCCGTTTTTATTTACATCAGAATGTTAAGAAATAACATCCAGCATCACTCTGATCTTACTCAAAATGGCATTACCCATTCAAAGCCAGTGGACATCGCAATTTATTAGCAAACAAATCCAGTGCGAATTTCACCCCCCCCCCCCCCAAGACATCTATACAAACCCCACACATACCTAAGGATCTCAAACCTCCTATCATTACAAAAGAATACTTGCCAAATGTAGTTTTCAAAACAAACAAAAACAAAATACATCCCCTGTTTGACCTTATAACATATCTAGCTGCTTGCTGAACAGAACTAAACAAGGTCTGGTAGACCCTCTGGTACAGCTTTTCAACCTGAGCTTAGCCTCTGGCTTTGCCCCTTAAGTAGGGTGCACAAAAGTTATGATGCCACTTCACAAAAGCAGCACCACAGCAGACGTAAGAAATTACAGACCCATCAACCCAATGAGCCTCATCTGAGAGACCATGAAACAGGTCATAACTGATCTGATAAACTACGGCATTAAATTCCTGTAAGATTTCCCCTAGCCGTTTGTTTTTTTTAAGGAAGATCCTGTCCAATGGATCTGGTAAACTTGAGAGGGGAACATCAGCTGTGGACAGTTGTCATGCTGTCCATATAGCATATCTTTACCTTCCTGGGGCACCTGATACCATACCACATGTTAACACAAGTAACTAGCTAAATGTGCTCTAAAATGACTTCTCCATAGTTAGGTGGATTGCAAATTGGCTAAGGGAGAGAACCCAGAAAGTAAGGACTGCAGGTGCCTCAGACAGCATGAAGGTAACTAATGGGGTCTCTCAGGATTCTATGCTCTTACCGCTGATATTTGGCATATACTCCTCTGATTTCCAAATCAAAATGGGGATCTCTGGTTAACCAAGTCTGCATAAGATTGCAAACTGGGTGTCATACACAGATTCTCTTCTGATATGTAGAAACTACAGCATGAAATTACACGTTAATAAATGGTGGGTAGAAAACAGACCAAAACTAAATGCTAAAAAGTGAAATATTGTCACATTTGGTAAAAGATTTCTCCACTCAGCTTGCAGTATAAACACCACTCCACTTCAAAATTAAGATGACGACAGAGACTTCTCTTTTAATCATCATATTGCAACAGTTGTTAGGAAATTCTCCTATCTGGCAAAGCTGATCACAAAGGTTATCTCCTCCAGATCCCAATAAGTCCTTACCCTTCTATGTTTCATAGCATTCAAGCTCATCATCAAATACAATATCATCTTTGGGATGTATCTTGCTACACATATAAATCAGTTGGAGAGGACCCAAAGGTTTTTAACAAAAAAGATCACAGGCCTAAATGATGTGCTACCACGACAGGATGAAAGCTTTGTCCCTGTATTCAGTGTCCTATAGGATCCTTAGGAGTGATCTGTGCCTTACCTTGCAGGCCATTTGGGATTTGGAACTCCAAGACCTGTTGTATCTCTATAGATCAAACAGTCCAGCAAACACTAGGGCCAGAGATCTGAACCTGCTTTAGTAAATAAGTCACAGTGGAAAGACACATTTGTCTTGCAATGACTAGCCCTTCTCTGGAAGAAACCGCCTCTCCAGATCAAACAATATGACACATTATCTTCCTTTAAAAAGCAGTAAGATAATTGGATGGGTACTTACAAATTCATATCTGGCATGACTGGCCTATCGCTCCTTGAAAGAAGGGATAAGGTCAAAGGGTAGGTACGGGTACGCTGTAAATGGCCACATGTTCCAGCTACCTTGTATTTTCTATGATATCTCAGACCTCATGTTGTTGGCCCTTCTTGCTAATCCACAACCCTTTCTCCCCATTTTTTACACATGGGGTTGGGGTATCACATCAACAATGACAATCGTCTAGAGCCAATGTTTTCACTGCCAGGTGGCTAGCCCTGCTACAGTTGTTCCTTCTTGCCTACCATTAAAAAAAAAGAAGTCATTGTATAGCTCAACCTCTTATACCCAGAATCAGAAACACAACCAAAAATAATCGGGGATAAAGATGCCAAATGGCTATATGGCCCAGCTGGCTACAAGGCACAGGGTTTGATTCTGACCTCCGGTTATTGGCTAGACTTAAAAGTGGCCTTTCAGGGAAGTTAACCTAGAATTCCCCTATGTTGGGAGTTGGCATAATGTTTAAGGTGTTTACCTCACAAACAAGAGGTACACAGTTTGATTCTCACCAAGGGAAATTGGCTAGGCTTACAATAACCCACAAAGACATCTAGCTTAGTACAAAATTATGAAATCAGGTGCACATTTTAAATATTGATATTACTGATTTAGTAAGTTGATAATTCAAGAGAACTTGAACTAACATGAAGATTAAGAAGTAAATATAAAAAAACTTGTTCTTATATAGTATAATCCTACTTCTTACTAAAACTTCAACATATTTTAGGCGGGTTAGATCACAACTTTGACCACAAATCAGGGACACTAGAGAGATACAAATCCATATCTTCCCAGTAAAAAGGTGCCCCTTTCACACTTAAACCTCTGTGTGATTTTCACATAAAGGGCATCTTAGTATACTATTTCTGTAATAACTTGCAAACACAAGTCAGTTCTACTTGGTTTAATTTCTCCAAATCTTTTGAGTTTCTAATATCATGAAGGGAACTGACCTCATTCAATCTTTGATGTTAGCGAGATGTGCTCTTCACAGCACCTGCAATGTGCTCAGAATTGCCTCTTTCTGAAATTCATATGCAGGGACCGTGTTAGCATTTAGTATCACCCTGTCACTGCCACCCTTCCTAAGCAAACTTTTAGTAGTAGTATGCACAGAGTGACCTGTAGCTACAATACTCTTAGATTACAACAAGCCTGTGTACCACACTATATTGGCTTATCTCACAGAGAAACATGCACAATTACTGGCACATTTAGTTACAACCTTTTCATCCAATTATGGCTTAAACAAAAATTATGACTAAAGAAAGAAATTCAGTGTTGCTGTTCAATGTTAGTTTTCCTTGCATCTTTTCAATATACCTTACCTACCAAGACAGCACACAAGACAGTAATAACCATTTAGAAAATCACTCAGTTAAGCCGGGGCCCCCAAAAGCTATAGGGTTATAGATGCTGTATGATGCAGTTTAGAGTATTTTCCTAGCCTTTTAATCCAACAGTGACCTAAACCATTGTGATTAAGAAAAGAGTTTTAGTCTAATTGTTTTCTTTCAAGGCAGACATAAATTGTACCCAAGGCTTAATGTTCAAAGCTGACAAAATAGTAGCTTACAATAAATAAGCCAATTGTTTTGAGGATACACAGATCCTATCTGGGAATACGTCCTGCCTCCCTAACCTGCCAAAAAACACAGTCACTGCCTGTACATCTTTCTGATCTTAGACTGGGATGAAAGCTGAGGTTCAAAAGGCCTAATCAGGTATATCAAGTGACTGCTATCATACATAGCATGCCTCTTCACTCCTCACCCCTAACCTAAGTGCCAGATGTGTGATTGTGAGGAAAGTGAAAAAATAATGATTATAGTAAAGCACTCCACTTTATTGCTCCTAGACAGCACGCAGCCCCTATATAAGCTATGGTAGCCTTCTTTGTACACCTCTGTGGTCTGTGAGAAAAGTAAAAGAAACAATGACCATACTGTCCCCAGCCCAAACACAAGCTATAATGACCTCCTGTGCACACCTCTAAGATTTGATTGTAATGAAAATTAAAGAAGTAATGGCCACGCAATCCCTAGCCCCCACATAACCATCAACAACCTTCTGTACACACACAGCTTAGCAGGGCTGGCTTTAGAAAGGTGGGGTTGAGGTCAGAAACCACCACTAAGTCCAAATCAAAATCTATTCATACAGTCTGGGTTGTGGGGGCCAGCAGACTCCCAGAAAATCTCTGTCTGAATGTTTTGTGATATACTGCATGCCTTGCTTTTGAAATATAAATTACTTGTTAACTGCATTTTACTGATACCCAAAAGAGTAATGTATGTGTTGTGGCATTATTGGGCATGTGCACAGATAGAAATCAGTGATTTATTTACAGATACAAACAAACATAAGTCATACAAACACTAATTTTATACCTATGTCAGCAAACAGCAATACATTGTGCAACACTTGCACTGCCACACCAGATCAGTGACTGTTGTTTAGCAGTCATCAAACAGCAATGGGGTAAGTCACTTTTATTTACCTTATTGAGAGTAGTGCATAAGTGTCACTGACCCTAATTTCACAGACTGTCTCAGATTTTGCCTCATAATTTTCCTCTGTCCCTTGTAAAAATGTGATTTGCTGATAATTCAGGATTATAGGCAATCAATAAATCTAGACGTCAGAGTTTCATAATTCCTAGTGTCCAAAAAATGCATATTGATATAAATATGTTATCTTATTAACTTTGTAAGTGAATTAGAGTAATATTTAAAATGTATTCCTGATTTTGAGCCTTTCTGCTGCTATTATTTTTGGCTTTGCCCAGAATTATTGAGCAAAGAAGTTGAGAGTAATAGAATCTGGTGTTCTGCCAGTATTTATAAAACTACCCGAAAGAGATAAAGTACAGTTTTGTACCTACCATAAATGTAGATGTTCGAAGATCCACATTGCTGCAGTCCTAACACTTGGGGTAGTCCGCTGTCCCAGTCGGCCCGAATACCAAAGTATAAGGCTGACGTTGGTCAAGGCGCATTTGTCTGACATCAGGACGTCAGGGTACAAATGCGCATGACCGACGTCATATCCTCAGTCTTTTCTTGCCCCAGATGTCAGAAGACCCTAAAAAGATAAGGCCAAAACCAAAAAACACCAAACACTCCTGTACCTAATATATGTACAATATGTACAAATTTACAAAAATAGAACCCCACCCACACAACCACCCCTAAACACAGAGGGGAAGGAGGGAGGGTAAATTGGACTGCAGCAATGTGGATCTTCGAACATCTACATTTATGGTAGGTACAAAACTGTACTATGTTCTTCATCTCACATTGCTGCAGTCCTAACACTTGGGTAGAATCCCAAAGCAGAGGTAAGGGAGGATGGCTAAACTATAATGAAGCAGGAGCTGCCAAAATGCCCTGCAACACAGCAGTGGCAAAACCAGCCCTGGATTTAGAATAGAGAGGAAGGTGGTAATGCTTGGAGAAAGTATGCACTGAACTCCAAGTAGCTGCCTCCAAAATATCCTTAGTTGCCACCCCTTAGAAATGCTGTTGAAGTGGCAGTAGCCCTCGTGGAATGAGGCCTAATCCCAGCTGGAATCTCCTTGCCATGATGGGAATAACAGAATGCAATGCAAAACCCAATCCACTTAGATATAGTTTGTTTTGACACAGGCTTGCCCTGGGAACTCAAAGCAAAAGAAACAAACAACTGCTGAGACTGCCTAAAATCCCTAGTCCTGCTTAAATAATAACGCAACTGCCTGTGTACATCTAAAGTGTGCAAAATCTTTTCCCCCTTATTTTGGGGATTTGCATAAAAAGTAGGCAAATGAATAGTTTGGTTTAAAGCCACACTAGAAACCACCTTAGGCATAAATGAAGGATTAGTACGTAATGATACCCTATCCTTATGAAAAATCAAAAAGGCTCAACCGCCATAAGGGCCTGCAATTCAGAAACCCTTCTTGCAGAAGTAATGGCCAACAAAAAAGCAGTCTTCCATGACAAGTATTTCAATTCAGCAGTAGCCGGAGGCTCAAAAGGTTGTAGAGTAAGTTTCTCCAACACAAAATTGAGGTCCCAAGCAGGAGTAGGAGCTCTACGTGGGGTCTTATATTCTTTGCCCCTCTAAGAAATTGCTTGAACAAAGGATGAGAAAACAATGGTGGGTCACAATCATAGTGAGCTGAAATTGCTGCAGCATGAATCTTAATGGAAGAGAAAGACAAACCTTTGTCCAATAACTCAGTAAGATATTGAAGAGCCACACTCAAATTAGGCTCAGAAACATCCAAATCCTTTGCTGCACTCCAAAATAAAAATCTCTTCCATTTTTCTGCATACACTTTACGTGTACTAGGCCTTCTGGCTTCCATAATCACATTCAAAACTTGTTGAGGAAGTTGAGACCTGCTGTGGTTCAAAACAGAATATGCCAGGCTGTTAGATGAAGAGAGTGAAGCTTGACATTGAGGAGATGACCGTTCCTCTGAGACAAAAGGTGTGGAATTAAAGGTAAAGGCCATGGAGGCTTCCTTACCAGATTCCTCAGTAATGGGTACCAGTGTTGCCGAGGCCAATCTGGAGCTATCAAAATCATCCTTGGCTTGTCTTGTCTGACCTTTAGGAGTACCTTTGGGAGGAGAGGCAGAGGTGGAAAGGCATACACATGAAGATTTTCCCAACTGAGCGAAAGAGCATCCACTTTCCAAGCTGTGTGATGAAACCTTTCGTGCAAAACTTTGGCAGCTGGTGGTTTAGTGGAGAAGCGAACAGATCTATGTCTGGAGTTCCCCAGGACACTGTCAATTGTCGAAATACATGAAGATCCAGTTTCCACTCATGGGGATCCATGATTTGCCTGCTTAACACATCTGCTAAGGAGTTCTGTGCTCCTGGCAGAAACCTTGCCTGTAGATTTAGCTGCAAGCTGAGCGCAGTCTCCCACAAAATCATTGCTTGCCTGCATAGAGGATAAGAATGTGTTCCCCTTGCTTGTTGATGTACCACATGACAGTAGTGTTGTCTGTTAGAATCAACACCTGCCCTGGAAGAAGTAACTCCTTGAAAGCCATTAATGCAAACTGGACTGCTAACATCTCCTTCATGTTGATATGTAGATGCTGTAGTCTGGCAGGCCACTTGTCTTGTATCCACTTTCCATTCAGATGAGCTCCCAAGCTATGTCTGAGGCATCTGTCGTTAGAATCTGACTCGCCTCTGGCCGGGTCACAGAGAGTCCCTTGTTTAGGTGACATTCCTGAGCCCACCACAAAAATTCCTTTTGAATGCAAGGTATTATTGGAATGACAGTGTCCAAATCCTGGCAGTGCTGTGTCCATACATTTTTAGATACCATTGCAGCTTCCTCATATGCAGTTTGGCATTGGGAAGCACCAGAATACAAGATGCCATGAACCCTAATGCTTGAAGGACTGTCCTTGCAGTCAGCACGGACTGATGAGATAGTTGATGGAAGTAAAGGGATAGACTCTTTTGTTTGTCCGGGGTTAAAAGGCCATCTGAGCTGCTGTATTCAGTCTCACACCCAGAAAGCACATGTCTTGAGAGGGTACTAGACTGGACTTTATTTCGTTCACAGAATACCCCAGGCATCTTAGCACTGCTATCACATATTCCAGATGCTGAAGAAGCTCGTCCTTTTCTTGAGCCAGAATCAGACAGTCGTCCAAGTAAGGATAGATTTGTATTCCTTTTAGCCTGGAAAAAGCAACAACTGGAGCCAGAACTTTTGTGAATACTCTGGGCAGTAGATAAGCCAAAGGGCAATGCAGAGAACTGATAATGTGAATTTCCAGCTCGGAAACGCAGATACTTCCTGCAACTGAGTCTGATAGGCACATGAAGGTAAGCCTCCTTGAGATCTAAAGTTACCATCCAGTGATCTTTGCCCAGCAGAGGTAAAAGCTGTTGTAACGTCAACATTTTGAACTTGGGAATGTCCAAATAAGTGTTGAGGATAGACAAATCCAAAATTGGTCTCCACGTGTTCCCCTTTTTTGGTACTAGGAACAGGCGAGAATAAAATCCTAGGCCCCTTTCTGGCACAGGAACCGGCTGAATGGCCCCTATCTGGAGCAACAGAGAAATTTGCTTGTGAGCCTCTTTTCTTTGTATAGGAGGAATGTCTGGCATGCCTTTGAATGGAGGCAAGGTATGGAAATAAAACCTGTAACCGTGGTGAACGATATCCAATACCCATCTGTCTTGGGTAATAACACTCCAATTTTCTTTGAAAAGTGCCAGCCTTCCTCCCAAAGGTGCTGCCAGACAAGAAGGCTCTGGCAGATGAAAAGGCAAGTCATTGGGTCTGCTTACGAAAGGACTGACCCCTGCCCTCACCAGAAGACTGGGCAGGCGAACTGCCTGTTCTAGGCCTAAAAGAACCTTGAGCTCTGGCCCTACCATGTCTAGATCTACCCCTAGACTGAGAATCATAAGAAGGATAAGTCCACCCCTTAGTAGGCCAATTTCTACTAAACTTTGGAGGCTGAACCTGCAAAAAATCTTTAACAGTCTGCATAGACTTAGCCTTGTCCTCCATTTTCTTTAAAACTGTTTCCACAGGCGCACCAAACAACACATCAGATTGTAAAGGAGCATCTAAAATCCTTGTCTTTACATGTTCAGCTAAATTCTGATCCCTCAGCCAGGCGTGCCTGCGAAGAACAGAACCAGTGGCTGCCACCCTCGAAGAGGCCTGTACAGCATCAAAACCACATTGCAAGGAATGCTTACCCACCTGTTCAGAAACATGAACCAAATCCTGCAACTCTTTACACTCAATACCTTCCGCCAGAGCATCTACCTTAGACTTCAATTGTGAAAGGAGATAATTTTGGTATTTCAACATGTGAAACTGGCAATTCAAAGCCCTCATGGCTAAAGTGGAAGAAGTATACACCTTTTTCCCCCATCTATCCAAAGCCCTTGCCTCTTTATCAGAAGGAACAGGATTTTTAACAACAGAAGCCTTAACCCCTTTAGGGCCCTGAGAAACAGTTTCTGGGTCTGCCCTAGGACTACTTATGAGCTTCAGGCACTCTATAATACCTGTCCGGTTTAACTGGGGCAGGAGGCAAAGAATCAGGGTTCAGGGAAGCCTCTGCAAAAACATCCTCTACCACATTCAGAACAGGAGGTATAGCTAAAGGCCTATGCTGGGGTAGAAACAAATATTCCCTAAGCCTTTTCCTAGAATCAGAGAAATCTTGACCTTCCCATTTAAAATGCTCCCTCATGGAATGAAGAGTCTCTGAAAAAGAAAAATCCTCAGGAGGAGAAGCCGAAGGTGTAGAGTCATCTACATCAGAATCAGAATAAGGAGGATACTCCTGCAAGTCTTCAGCCGAAGACTCAGAAGCCTCCGAACACTGCTCAAAACTCTCAAGCTCAGGTTCCACCCTAGGCCTCTTATCAGGGGGGGGTAAAGAACCTCTAATCATAGTAATCAAATCTTCTGCCATTTTAAGCATATGTTTCTTAGGCAGAGACCCTGAAGAACTAGGGGAGACCCCACTGAAGTTAACCCTGGCCGGCCTCTAGAAGGAGCCTTGGAAACAGAAGGGGAGGGCCTAACCACCTTAGGAAGGGAAGGGAGAACAGCTACCTGAGAAGCCCCTTCAGCCTGGCCTACCTCCTGAGAGGACACATCTTGTAACAGTAAAGTCTCTCCCTGAGAATCCAAAGGAACTTCTGGTAGAACCACCGGCTCCACCGAGCCCTCTAAAGAACCGTCGTCCGGGACAGGCGGTTCTTCTACCCTAGGCTTCGCTGCTTTGTCTTTGCGCTTTTTAGACGAAGCGGGCGTCGGAGCAACCGACGGCATGTTGTAATTACAACGCTTCCCAAAAACTAACCTGGCACAATCTAATCTTCTCTTAATAGTGCGTTTGTTAAATCTAGCACAAGAGCGACAGCCAACAACGTCGTGCTCAGGCCCTAAGCAAGGTATACACAATGTATGGTAATCTCTATGAGGTATCTGTTTCCCACAAGAAATACAGTTATTCACTTTTTCTGACATCCGGTTAAATACTGAGGCAAGAAAAACCAAAATATTCCCAACGGGTACTTAGCCAACTTTGATTCGGTCTGAAACTCCGACTTCAGAAAATTTCAGAACGCCAACCTGCACTCGCAATACTGCTTCTGCATCGGACCATGCGGCAAAAAAGACTGGGGATATGACGTCGGTCATGCGCATTTGTACCCTGACGTCCTGATGTCAGACAAATGCGCCTTGACCGACGTCAGCCTTATACTTTGGTATTCGGGCCGACTGGGACAGCGGACTACCCCAAGTGTTAGGACTGCAGCAATGTGAGATGAAGAACATCCATCCCTGAAGAATGAAAGCAACAGCTCTTCTTGAAATCTAAGGTGTGCACAGAGATCAGTCACTCTGGGCTGCTGATGCAGTGCTTAACTTGCTCATGTTCATACACGGATTATCACCTTTATCTTAACAGGGTAATATCACAGTCCTGCTCAAGTTAAAGAGGGCAGTCAGGAAACTAATACATTTTATCCTTATTTTCCCCAACCAGCAGCTACTACACACTCAGGGATGATTAAGCCCCTTCCCCCCAGCTATTATGGGTATTGCAAATACCTAAAGCTGATTACATTGTTAATTTTAGTGGAAATAATAATGCTCACCAGCAGGATTCAAGTAAGCCAGTCACTATGTCTGTGGTAAAATATTTAATGGAATTGTGAAGCCTGTTACTTTACAAAACACCGTGACTATAATCAGAAATATTTAAATCTCCTTTATAATTCAGAGATATCTAAATAACAGTTATTATTACTCCTCTGGTTTATTAAGGGATTGTTGTATTAGCTTTTGTTGGTTTGATAGACATGTTACAACATATCAAGCTAAGATAACTTGCTGTGGTTTGGTGTGGGGTTGGTGCTGAAAGCTGGCTATGCTCATATGGAGTTACATGTATCGGTAGCAAATGTAAATAAGACTGTGAATACTTTTTAATGGACCCATTGTTCCTACTACTATTGGAACTGTCCAAGTATCCTTTCTTCCACATTGCTCTCGTTTATACGGTATAAATTATACCAACCACATCCAGCAAAGGAACACGAAATAGTCATAGCGCAGTTTCTTGGAGAAAACATTTTCTCCACACCACATCCCTCTCGGTCACGTAAAAAATGACCTTAAAAAGATCAACGGGACAATTCTCCCCCAGGCCCAAACGACAGGGTAGGAACCAAACCACAGTACCATCTTCGCTTCTGATACCAGCCCAACGAGTGCCGTCACTTATGAATTATGCTCAATAATTACAATTTTTAAGACGATGCATTCGGTTAATAGTCACTTCGATCACACAAATTAAGACGTAAAAGTCCCCAAACTGTGCTGAATCAACAGCATTATCCTTTCAACCTACACACACAGCCAGGAAAAGTAAGATTACCCTTACCTACATTGTCAAAGGACTAGCTCCTCCCAGTAGGGGAGGTAGAAGGCGGGCTGTATAGGAAGTCATGTGATCCCGTGAAAGTTTGCTGGAGTCTCGCAGTTCCAGTGTAATGTATTCTTGTCTATTTGGTAAATTATGGAGTTGAGTTTCGTTGGTTATCGAGCCCTGGTTACAGGAGCTGGCAAAGGTATGGCTTTAGTCATGGCAGAACTATACCCCCAAAGCAGATGGCTTTTTGTTTGTAAGATATAGGAAAGACGTATATGGGCACTGAAGAAGTTGTAGCCGCATTTGATTTAATGTTTGCAAGCATAGCTCTTAATTTTTACATGGGTGCCCACTGCCTATATTGTTAATGCAAGGGGTAGTCCTCTCAACTGTTCCTGGCGTTTTATTTAATATTTTGCCTTGGTCCCCTTAAAATGGTGACTTTCTGGTAAATGTCTGAGGATTACAATCAGACAGTAATGCTAGACCTTAAAGTCTCATTAAATTGTTCAAATATGCATGCTGATGCATAACCTGTTTCTCTATTAACGTTTTAAGAGAACTGGAGTAATAATTAAAAAAAAATATCCCTGCTTTTGGGCCTTTGCACCCCTGTTAGTTTTAGCTTTGGCTAAGAGGTGTGGTGTGGCTGTTTTTTTTTTTTTTTTTTTGGGGGGTGGTACTGGACTGTAGTTGTTAGATCAGGGCAGTGGTTTAAGAAGGTTTAATTCAAAACATAAAGAAGTAATGTTGTACCATCAGCAGTTTTGGTAATGATTTAATAAAATGAGAATTGGAATACTGGAAAGAATGATATACAGATGAATGTTACTCTGAGTATGGATGGGATGGAATGAAATGAAACGAAACGCGAGGCTGTAGTCTCTTGATGGAAGAATGGATTGAGGGCTATCTGATAAAGATAAACAGCATTAGTTTGGGGAGTTTAAAGGAATTACCCTGAACAGGATGGATTTGAGTGGGAGAAATAGGGTGTAGGTTCATAGGTTTATACTAGGCTATCTGCCCTAAGGCATTTATAAGCCTAGCCCAAATTTTTGTGGCTTACGCCACCCCTTATATGAAAAAATACTGTGCCCATTAGTTTGTTGTGCCTCTGTCCAGCAGTGACACAGAGATGATTCCCGGGATAAACCTACGATCTCCCATCTACAGGTCAAGATTTCTCTTGAACAGAGCCAGCGAGGTGCTCTGCCTCACATGGATCGGGATTTTATTCCACAGCATAGGGAGTCTCTGAGTGATAAATCTATCCCTCCAGCACGTCCTATTTATATCCGTGCTAAGGTTCAAGTCACTTGCTCTAGTGGTTTTGGTGGATTTGGATTTTTTGAGGTGGAGCATGTCCATTAATTCCGGGTTGGACATGGCCTTGTATGTCAGGCACATGTCACCTCTGAGCAGACGGTATGCAACTGAATAGAGCTGGAGTTTCTTCAATCTGGCAGCATATGACAGATTTTGGAGTCCCTTTATCCTTTTGGTGAGGAACTTTTGGGGTCTCTCCAATTGCTGCAGATGTCGGGTGAGATACATCCCGAATGGGGCATTGTACTCGATCATTGGTCTGATAAGTGAAGAGTACAGGGGAACAATGACCTCACTAGATCTGGATGTGAATCCCTTCATGATCAGGTGGGCAATGTAGAAGGTCTTTCTAACCACTTTAGCAATGTGAGTGTCAAAAGAAAGGCCACTGTCAACCTGGGTCCCCAGGTCCCTGATAACCTCTTCTGTGCTTAGTGGATTGCCACCTATATGGTAGCTTGGGGTTACCTTGTTTTTCCCGAAGGGTATGACTATACATTTTTGGCGTTTAACTTCAGGCCATGGCTCTGGCACCAGCTATCTGTTTCCGTGAGTCCCTTCTGAAGGATATCCGTGTCCGATGCACTTTCCACTATGGCGCCCAGTTTGCAGTCGTCTTCAAACTTTGTCAGCCAAAGTCCTCCCATGTTGGCCTGTACTTCTGAGAAGTAGATGCCGAACAATAGGGGGCCAAGGACCGAGCCCTGTGGGACACTACTTTTGACCGGCTTGGAGTCTGACATAGCACCAGCAACTCTAACCCTGTGGGTTCTGTCCTTAAGCCAGTTTGCAACCCATCTTGTGACATATGGGTTTACATTTAAGCTGGTAAGTTTTTCTACAATACCCGAGTGGGGTATTGTGTCGAAGGCCTTTGCAAGGTCAAGGTAGGCTGTATGGACTGCCTTTCCCTCATCAATGGCCTTGGTGACTGTTTCGAAGAAGTCGACCAAGTTCAAAAGGCATGATCTGCCCTTGACGAAGCCAAACTGGGTCGGGTCCAATGTCTGCAAGTCCCCTATATCTTTGTTTATGAGCTCCATTATGATCCTCTCCATAGCTTTGCAGACTAGACTTGTTAAGCTTATGGGGCGGTAATTACCAGGGTCCGTAGAGGCACCGCCTTTGTGGAGTGGGACCACAGTTGCCGTATGCCACTCCTTGGGCACGTATCCTGTGGTAAGGCTGAGATTAACCAGCTGCCTTATGTGCGGGTTTAATTCCTCATTTAGCTCATGTAGCACACAGCCGGCGACACCATCCGGTCCCATTGATGCTGTGTTTTTAGCTTTAGAGAGCAGCTTTCACCTGCGCATTTGAGATGTCTGGGAGGCTACACTCTGCTGGGATAGTTATCTCTCCTTTTGGGGGGGAGAGGGGGGTGAAGTTTGCACTGAACCTGTCTGCCAGTATGTTGGCAATGTCTGTGGGTTCAGTGATTTTTGTATCATTTTGGACTAATTCTGAGCATATCTGGGAGTTTCCACCCAGGTTCCTAACATAGCTGAAACAGGCCTTATGATTGTCCTTTGAATCCATGGCAATTTTTCTCTCAAAATTGGCTTTAGTTGATTTTATGAGTGCTCGTATTTTTTTACTAATAATGATCAGGGGTGACTTCCCTTTTATGGATTTTGTTCTATCATGTAATAGCTTTCTCCTCTTATTGTAAAGTTTGTTAATGGCTGGGGTCCACCGGACTGGACGTTTGCCCTTTGTGGAAAGAGTCTTGGTTTTATTTGGGATTGCCTGATCCATGCAGTCCTGGAGGAGTTCATAGAAGGCATTTGTAAGGGCTTCCGCAGCTTGGGTTGTGGTTTCCACTGGCTCAGGGGCCTTGAAGGATACCACACCAGTCTTGAGTAGTGTGAAGTTTGCTTTAGAGAAGTTCTTCACTGTGGTCTTTTGTTTGGGGTGGGGGCGGGATGTGGATTTCCAGTGAGATTAGTTTATGATCAGATCTCACCAGTGAGGGATATACTTCCGGTGTGGAGCATTTTGTCCCCATGTTTGTGATAATGAGATCTAGTATATTTTCTCCTCTCGTGGGAACAGTGACTAGCTGTTTCATGGCATTTGAATTTATGAACTCCAGGAACCGTTGGGCTAGAAAGTTAGGGCTTGAGTAATGTTCCCAGTCTATATTCGGGTAGTTGAAGTCACCCAATATGATGGTGTTTGGAGATACATTTATACCCTCCAGTGCCTTCAGGAAGGCTGTGTGGGGTTCCTGAGTTTGAGAGGGTGGCCTGTAGAATGCTACAATTTGTAGAGCAGTTTTGCCTATGGTTAGTTGCACCTGGATGGTTTCTGAAGCTTCGTGCATTGCCACCAACCTGGAGGTGTGGGTATCCTTTATGAATATGGATACATCCCCTCCTTTTGTGGTGTGGTCCGGGTTTTGGGGCCGGAACGCATATGAGGTAAAACCTAATAGTGCCGGGGTGCTCTCAGGAGCCTTGAACCAGGTTTCAGTTACAGCACAGACATCAATGTTCTCCATACTGAGAAGGGCCTCGAGTGCGTGCATTTTGAGATTTAGACTTCTGGCATTGAGCAGCATTACCCTCAGTTTCTTCCCATTTTTGTTTTCTAGGGTGGTAGGTTTCGAATTTGAGCCTTGCCTAAAAAAGGCACTATGGGGGTGGCAAGAGCCTTAGCCAATATCCGGAATCCCAGGGGTGACAGGTGTAAGCCGTCCCTTGCGAAGCAGCGTGGCTTGTCAAGCATGTCATCCCAGGCAGACAGACACTGGATCCCCTTTGAATGACACCAGACATTAAGCCAATTGTTAAAGCTGATTATCTTGTCTCTATATTGTGGCATCATTCTTGGTGAAGGAAGGATACTGCTCAGGGTCAGGGTCATACCTGCCTGGGCTACATAATCAGAGAGCTCCTCTGTCTCTTTTCATGTAGTCCAGGGAGGTATGTCTCAGGTCGTTCACACCAGCATGGACAATGACTGTGTCATATTTGTACTTGCCGTGGCGTGACCAGAGTGCTTGTGTTATGTGGTGGATTCTAGCGCCCGATAGGCAGCTTACTGTGACCCTCTCCTTGTTCAGCCTGGTGAGTGGGACGTCAGTGTGTCTGACTATGGAGTCACCTATGACAAGTATGTTTGGTGTTGTATTTGGCCTTAAGGGCTGTGACTGCTTTGCACACTGCTTTTGTGGTTTATGTGTTGCTTGTGGGGTGTCTTGAGGTAGCAGTTGTTTGGGTGTCTGCTTTGGAGGCCTCTGCTGTTTAGGTAAATTTTTACTCAGAGCCTCCGAGTATGTCTTTGTGTGTTTATGTGTTTGATTCAGTAGTGTGGTAGCATTATGTGAGGCTGGTTTTGTGATGTGTGTAGTTGCCTTCTCCTCCTGTCTGGTCTTGCCAGTCCTGAGTTGAGCGAGCTCAGCCTCCAGTTTGGCTAAATAACTGCATCTCTCGCAAGTATTTGTGTTATGTGGGAGGAGGAGAGGGTTGTCTGTGTACATGAGGCAGTTATAACATTGCCTCAAGATTCCCAGATTCACCAGCTGGACCGGAGAGGCGATTGACAACTGACCTTTGGACATGCTTGAATAATATTGGGAATTCCTTAATAATTGAAAACAAGGGCCAGTGGGGAGTGAGGGTGTAGTGCTTTTAATTTTTAGTGCTGACTTATATAATTGCTATAGTGAGCAAGTGCCAGGTAACTTGAGTGCAATGTGTTACAAGTAACTAAATGCAAAAACAACAAACAGTAACTTTCTTTCAAGTGAAACAAGGAACTAGTACAGTAAGCAATGCAGATATCACTAGTGATCCACAGAAGCTGAGAAGCAGTATTAGGTGGAATTAGCTTCCAGGGAAATAACAAGCAAACAAACAACAAGCATATAAACAAAGCTAGATTCAGCAGGCCTGGATCTAGTCTATGCTAGAGCAAACAAGGTGTACCAATTTCAGTAAGATACAGTTCAAATATTCAGGCACTATAAACCTTTAACCAGAAATTCCCAGCTCAGAAGGGCAGAGTCCAGCCTCTTCTCCCACAAGAGTGCAGACCACGAACCTTCTTAATGTAAAATAACTGGCCTGAAGCCCAAGTGCCTAAACCAGAACTAATACCCTTGGACACTGGTCTCTCAATCAGCAGTTCCCAACTTAGAAGGATGAAAGCTACCTGTCCTGCCACCACAGTGCTTGCCACAAACCTTCCTAATGTAAAACAACTGGTCTGAAGCCCAAGTGCTTAATCCAAAAGACTTAGAATGATAGCTACACTTTAATCAAGTTACAACCAAGCAGTAATAAATACAATTGAATACTTTAGAGAATGTCTGGATTAGTGCTCAAGTTACACAAACAAAGCTAGATCCAGCAGGCCCGAATCCAGTCTATGCCACAGCAAACAAGGCGCACCAACTTCGGTAAGAAGCAGTTCAGATATGAATGCACTATAAGCCTTTAACCAGAAATTCCCAGCTCAGAAGGGCAGAGTCCAGCCTCTCCTCCCACAAGAGTGCAGACCACGAACCCTCTTAATGTAAAATAACTGGCCTGAAAGCCCAAGTGCTTAAACCAGAATTAATGCACTTTTAGAATAACAGACACTGAGCCCTCAATCAGCAGTTCCCAACCTAGAAGGATGTAAGCTACCTGTTCTGCCACAACAGTGCAGACCAGGTATTAGATTTGTTCATTGTTTAGTTAGATTATTTAACTGGGTAGGTAGACTTTTGGTAAAGGGCCCTTTGTAGCTATGACATGGGTTGCAAGACAAACAGCAGTTTGCAGTTAATACAGGTTAACAAATTGCTAAGGCAAATAGCAATTTACACTGTATACACATTTGCAATATATCCATTGAATGTAAACTAAAGTAGTACCAGAGCCACCAAAAGTGTGAAATATAAGAAAGTGTTATTCATGCAGAGAGTAGTTGAACCATGAGTTGCAGTTTCTTGACAGGGTGTGGAAGAAAGAATATACTAGCCATTAAAAAGGATAGGGCGGATGGAGGAAGGGGGGAGGTTATGGAAATAAGGGAAGAAAGCTATTTATTGTAAGTTATTTTTGGACAGATCAGTTACCTTTTACAGCAGACTGAAAAGAAATGATATAAAACTGTACAACATTGTGTGACTTAACTTCATCATTTAGTAGGTTCATAGGTAGGTACTAGGCTATCTGCCCGAGGGCATTTATAAGCCTAGCCAGTGTGTGTTGGCTTTCGCCGCCCCATTGATTATTTAACTGAGCCTCTTGTCAAGCAGAGCCAATGAAGTTATCCCATGGGTGTACTTTCTGTTACCCATCCACTCGTCAAGGCTTCTCTTGAAGAGTGTTAGTGAGGGGCTCTGCCTAATGTAGTTAGGAATTTTGTTCCATAGCATGGGGAGTCTCTGTGACAGGAATCTGTCCCTCCAGCATGTTCTATTTATTGTTGTGGCGAGGTTTATCTCACTAGAGCGCGTGGCTCTCAGTGACTTGGATTTCTTTAGGTGGAGCATGTCCATCAATTCTGAGTTGGACATGGCTTTGTAAGTCAGGCAGAGATCACCTCTGAGTAAGCGATATGCCACTGAGTACAGCCGGAGTTTTTTCAGTCGGGCTGCATAGGACATATGTTTGAGGCCAGTAATCCTCTTGGTGAGGTGCTTTTGTGGTCTTTCAAGCTGTTGGAAGTGTCTTGTGAGGTACATCCCAAATGGGGCATTGTACTCTATGTTGGGACTGATGAGTGACGAGTAGAGGGGCACTATAACCTCTATTTCTAGATGCGAACCGTACGGCATGTCATTATATCTTAAGAAAACATCCCGTCCTTTGTGCAAATGATTTAGAGAGAGAGAGACTTCTGAGGAAAGCAGTCTCTTCAAAAATATGCATATGATGTCTTTATCAGTTTATAGCTCTTGCAGGTTAGTATTTGAACATCTTTAAAGATGGGTGGTAATAATTACATAAATTGCAATAAATACTGAAATTATGTCATAGTTAACAGGTAAATTAGATCAGGCTGAAGAATAGATGGGTAACTAAGAGTTACAGTGCATTGTAAATGTGTTCTGTTGTTGTAGAAATTATGCCTAAAAGCATATTTTTTCAGGATATTGTCATTAGTAGCTCTCTGTCATTGATTTGACACATGTTATTTACTGCAGTACAAAAAACAAACATCTAAAAAAGTAGTATTTTTTTTTTTGTTTAGTTTGACAGTAAAATGACAAAGATCAGATGAATTCACATTAAAGCTGTAATGGAAATGTGTGCCTGAAATATGGCTGTAATAGTGACCCTGTCTGACTGCATTAAGTTATGCACTGTATTTCCTGTGTATTTCCATACAGAAGTATTACTCCAGAAATTACAAGCTTCATCAGAATAATTCAAGGTAATGCCTACTCTTCTAATGCATGTATAGCTCTTCTTTATTTTAACTAAATCTAGTAGCATTTTAATCAACAATGGGTGTCGACTACAAAAGACAACAAAAATGCCCATAGCTGACTGCAGTTGTGTGAAGTTCTTTTATAAAAATTCCTAGCAGTGCTATCTCATCTCCTTTAAGAAGTCACTTCATTAATGAACACTGTACCTCATGGAGTAAGTCTGTTACACAGAAAAAGGTGTACTAAGCCCTGTGTGGTCCATAAAATCTACAATTTTGATGGTCTTATGTCATTGTGTAGCATCGTGCTGTAAGCACAGAGCACTCATAAATGGCACCCCTCCTGGATCATATGCAGTTTGGAAGTGTCACAGCTGTGTTTGTGCTGGTCCCAACTGCATAAGTTATAGGATAGAACCATGTATCTACAACTGATATAGTGCACCTGACTGCACTGTGACCACTTTTGTGTTGATGTCCTGCTCAGCATTCAGTGCAAAAAAAAAAAAACCAAAACAAAAAAAACAAACTTGTTTTTTGCATGATAGGAGAAACCCTACTAGCAACACAGTTCCCTGTGATGAAGGCAAACTTGCTACTACAGCCATACCTGACCCTGCCTACTCTGCACAGCAATACTACTACTTCTTCAGTTATAGATCCCCTCATTAGCATAATATGTTGATGAATTTTGTTCCACTGTCATGCCTAATGAATGGAAATCTTTTATGACGCTCTGTCTGATGTGGCAGAGCACAGCACGGCAGGGAACAGAAGCTTAGTAAGGTATGTCAGACACATACTGTAAGTTTGGCAGACAAACCATACTTCTCCCTTGTGGGGAAAATATATACCCCCTTGATGAAGGGGGCACTTAACAGGGAGTCTGAGGATAACACTACTTGATGGAGAGAAGTAACAATGTATACAGTGATGCAGTAAACGAGCCACTTGCTTTTCATGCTGGGAATCTCTGAAGGCTGTTGGTTCTATCTTTTCTCCAAGTGCTTTAACTTGTATTCCAGTAATAACAGTATAGTTCAGCATGGAGGCTACTGCAGCCCCAAGCCCTTAAGATAAAATATTATACTGTGGTCCCATCTGCAGTAGGTCAGGTAAATGTTAAAGATCCAATGCATGTATCAAAAAAAAAAAAAACCAGAAGAATTGTCATGGTATCCTGTCCAGGTTTCCCAATTCATAGACATTCTAACTCTGTTTTCAACCTATTTAGAATTATAAAATAAATAAGAAGTCTTTGGAGGATGGTGACTGATGTGGGTGACAGTGGGCATCTGTCAGTGAGGTGTACTTTGTTTACTTCCAGCTTAAGTGGGGCGTTCCTCCTGTGTTGGATATTGGGTGCAGCCTAGCAGGTAAGAAGCAGGAAACTCAAAACTTTGGTGCCCAGAAGATGATAGAGGGCACTTACATGACTTTGTGGAAATGTGCTGTGATTTAATGAGGCTTTTCTAGTACTGCCATGCAGCTGACCTGGGAAGATTGGGCTTCTGAAGTAACTCCGTGGAGCTGGCAGCTTTGAAAATATGAGCCCTGCATCAGTGATGGTGATTCTACATGTCTGCTTCAATGGGGTGGGGGAGTGGAGTTCCTTGCCTGCAAGTGCTTTTTTTTTTTTTTCCTGACTTGCGTAGTTCACGATACTGTACCTTCTCAACAGGCCCATGTAAAACCATACTGCAGAGAAATATTTGTGATACTGTTACTGGTAATTCTAAATGTGTGAAGGGGCTAATAGCCTTATGACTCATTAGCAGTGTACCTCTGGTATCTCTGTGAATGCAGCTACTTGTATAGAACAACAGTTTGATGATGGTCATATGATAGTGTTGTCTGCTTAAACTTAGAACTCTGTCATGATTCTTTCTTGTATCCCTGTCCTGGGTAAGGGAACCATAGTATTGGATGAAACCAGACAGGCAGTGCTTCAGTCGTACATTACCTTGAGAAATGGATTTTTTCTGAGGGTTGTAAATGGCTCTTACTTGTTTTTGTCTGTCCCTTAGAACTTAAAATGAAATACAATTTTCTGCTACATGGGCTGGACTAAATATATGGAACATATAATTAATACTGGAGCTGTTGTTTACTGAAATGTGATACTCACCACTTGAGGAGGTAGGCATGCATATGCTGCAACCCCTATTCTGTGGCTTCCCTGTACTTTCAAGAAGAGCACACAGTGTCCAGAGCCTTCCATGGTGAAACTCCATGGTCTTTATGTGGATACAGGGGACCACACTAGATAAGAACTGACTTGTACCAGTAATATTCAGAGATTTAATTTATGACTGCTGCCATGTAGAAGAATTGTAACTGAAATGCCGAATAGATTAACTCCAAAAGTATGGAATTCACAAACAAGAGAAAAAGGAAACATTTTTTCCTGCTGTAATATAAAAATGGAGACATACTCTAGCTTATACAGTTAATGTTATTGCTTAGCAGAAGGACACACCACAGGCAACACATAAATCACAAAATCAGTGTGCAAAGCAGTCACAGCCCTTAAGGCCAAATACAACACCAAACATACTTGTCATAGGTGACTCCATAGTCAGACACACTGACGTCCCACTCACCAGGCTGAACAAGGAGATGGTCACAGTAAGCTGCCTATCGGGCGCAAGAATCCACCACATAACACAAGCACTCGGGTCACTCCACAGGAAGTACAAATATGACACAGTCATTATCCATGCTGGTGTGAACTACCTGAGACGTACCTCCCTGGACTACATGAAAAGAGACATAGAGGAGCTCTCTGATTATGTAGCCCAGGCAGGTATGACCCTGACCCTGAGCAGCATCCTTCCTTCACCAAGAATGATGCCACAACATAGAGACAAGATGATCAGCTTTAACAATTGGCTTAATTTCTGGTGTCATTCAAAGGGGATCCAGTGTCTGTCTGCCTGGGATGACATGCTTGACAAGCCACGCTGCTTCAAGGGACGGCTTGCACCTGTCACCCCTGGGATTCCGGATATTGGCTAAGGCTCTTGCCACCCCCATAGTGCCTGTTTTAGGCAAGGCTCAAATTCTAAACCTACCACCCTAGAAAACAAAAATGGGAAGAAACTAAGGGTAATGCTGCTCAATGCCAGAAGTCTAAATCTCAAAATGCACGCACTCGAGGCCCTTCTCAGTATGGAGAACATCGATGTCTGTGCTGTGACTGAAACCTGGTTCAAGGCTCCTGAGAGCACCCTGGCACTATCAGGTTTTACCTCATATCATGCGTTCCGGCCCCAAAACCCGGACCACACCACAAAAGGAGGGGATGTATCCATATTCATCAAGGATACCCACACCTCCAGGTTGGTGGCAACGCACGAAGCATCGGAAACCATCCAGGTGCAATTAACCATAGGCAAAACTGCTCTACAATTTGTAGCATGCTACAGGCCACCCTCTCAAACTCAGGAACCCCACACAGCCTTCCTGAAGACACTGGAGGGTATAACTGTATCTCCAAACACCATTATATTGGGTGACTTCAACTACCCGAATATATAGACTGGGAACATTACTCAAGCCCAAACTTTCTAGCCCACAGGTTCCTGGAGTTCATAAATTCAAATGCCATGGAACAACTAGTCACCGTTCCCACAAGAGGAGAAAATATACTAGATCTCATCATCACAAACATGGGGACAAAATGCTCCACACCGGAAGTATATCCCTCATTGGTGAGATCAGATCATAAACTAATCTCACTGGATAGCCACATCCCGCCCCCACCCCAAACAAAAAAGACCACAGTGAAGAACTTCTCTAAAGCAAATTTCACACTATTCAAGACTGGTGTGGTATCCTTCAAGGTCCCCGAGCCAGTGGAAACCACAACCCAAGCTGTGGAAGCCCTTACAAATGCCTTCTACGAACACCTCCAGGACTGCATGGATCAGGCAAGCCCTAATAAAACCAAGACTCTTTCCACCGAGGGCAAACGTCCAGTCTGGTGGACCCCAGCCATAAACAAACTTTACAATAAGAGGAGAAAGCTGTTACATGATAGAGCAAAATCCATAAAAGAGAAGATACCTTTGATCATTATTAGTAAAAAAAATACGAGCACTCATAAAATCATCCAAGGCCAACTTTGAGAGAAAAATTGCCATAGATTCAAAAGACAATCATAAGGCCTTCTTCAGCTATGTTAGAAACCTGGGTGGAAACTCCCAGATATGCTCAGAATTAGTCCAAAATGATACAAAAATCACTGAACCCACAGACATTGCCAACATACTGGCAGACAGGTTCAGTGCAAACTTCACCCCCCTCTCCCCCCAAAAAGGAGAGATAACTATCCCAGCAGAGTGTAGCCTCCCAGACATCTCCAATGCGCAGGTGAAAGCTGCTCTCTCTAAAGCTAAAAACACAGCATCAATGGGACCGGATGGTGTCCCCGGCTGTGTCCTACACGAACTCAATGAGGAACTAAACCCGCACATAAGGCAGCTGTTTAATCTTAGCCTTACCACAGGATACGTGCCCAAGGAGTGGCATACGGCAACTGTGGTCCCACTCCACAAAGGCGATGTCTCTACGGACCCTGGTAATTACTGCCCCATAAGCTTAACAAGCCTGGTCTGCAAAGCTATGGAGAGGATCATAATGGAACTCATAAACAAAGACATAGGGGACTTGCAGACATTGGACCCGACCCAGTT
The DNA here is from genome assembly GCF_019279795.1 of Protopterus annectens. Classification (NCBI taxonomy): domain Eukaryota; kingdom Metazoa; phylum Chordata; order Ceratodontiformes; family Protopteridae; genus Protopterus; species Protopterus annectens. The sequence continues at coordinate 211,448,265 of NC_056733.1, forward strand.
TGGCTTTGTCAAGGGCAGATCATGCCTTTTGAACTTGGTAGACTTCTTCGAAACAGTCACCAAGGCCATTGATGAGGGAAAGGCAGTCCATACAGCCTACCTTGACCTTGCAAAAGCTTTCGACACAATACCCCACTCGGGTATTATAGAGAAACTTACCAGCTTAAATTTAAACCCATATGTCACAAGATGGGTTGCAAACTGGCTAAAGGACAGAACCCACAGGGTTAGAGTAGCTGGCGCCATGTCAGACTCCAAGCCGGTCACAAGTGGTGTCCCACAGGGCTCAGTCCTTGGCCCCCTGTTGTTCGGCATCTACTTCTCAGAAGTACAGGCAAACATAGGAGGACTATGGCTGACAAAGTTTGCAGATGACTGCAAACTGGGAGCCATAGTGGAAAGTACATCGGACACAGATATCCTTCAGAGGGGTCTCACGGAAACTGATAGCTGGTGCCAGAGCCATGGCCTGAAGTTAAATGCCAAAAATGTATAGTCATACCCTTCGGGAAAAACAAGGTAACCCCAAGCTACCATATAGGTGGCAATCCACTAAGCACAGAAGAGGTTATCAGGGACCTGGGGACCCAGGTTGACAGTGGCCTTTCTTTTGACACTCACATTGCTAAAGTGGTTAGAAAAACCTTCTGCATTGCCCACCTGATCATGAAGGGATTCACATCCAGATCAAGTGAGGTCATTGTTCCCCTGTACTCTTCACTTATCAGACCAATGATCGAGTACAATGCCCCATTCGGGATGCATCTCACCCGACACCTGCAGCAATTGGAGAGACCCCAAAAGTTCCTCACCAAAAGGATAAAGGGACTCCAAAATCTGTCATATGCTACCAGACTGAAGAAACTCCAGCTCTATTCAGTCGCATACCGTCTGCTCAGAGGTGACCTGTGCCTGACATACAAGGCCATGTCCAACCCGGAATTAATGGACATGCTCCACCTCAAAAATCCAAATCTACCAGATCCACTAGAGCAAGCAACTTAAACCTTAGCACGGATATAAATAGGACATGCTGGAGGGATAGATTTGTCACCCAGAGACTCCCTATGTTGTGGAATAAAATCCCGGTCCATGTGAGGCAGAGCACCTCGCTGGCTCTGTTCAAGAGAAATCTTGACTGGTGGATGGGAGATCGTAGGTTTACCCCGGGAATCATCTCTGTGTCACTGCTGGACAGAGGCACAACAAACTAATTGGCACAGTATTTTTTAACATAAGGGGTGGCGTAAGCCACAAAACTCTGGGCTAGGCTTATAAATGCCTTAGGGCAGATAGCCTAGTATAAACCTATGAACCTATGAATGTAGCACTGATTAGTAAAATGTGTTTTAAGCGTGAGACCTACACTTCTGGGTGCCATTTCCTGCAGTTTCTATTAGGAGTTGTTAGCACCAGAGTTGTAGACTGGCTGACTGTCACATGTAGAACTTTACTTTGTAATACATTAACACACAGGCTTAATTAGTAAAAAAAAAAAAAGAAACTTGTAGCTGTGCAGGTGGCAGTGGTCAAGTGGGTTTGTGTCAGCATTAATTTTGCATTAATAACTATAGTATAACTAGTTATTTAAAACCCTGAGTTTGCAGAAGAGTTAGGACATGTTTGTGCAAGATGGCAGTGGTGAATGCTGCTGTAATTTAAAAAGATGACTTTGTGACAATGAGCAAATAATCTAATGTTGCTGTATAGAACAGGCTGGCTTCTTCCTGGTGCAGTGATTAGTGGATCATTTGTGGAGAAGTGAGCAGCTCCTTGCTTTGGTATGAATCTGAAGTAAGACTGTGAACTTTGTCAATGTTAATGATACTCCAAGGAAAAATTAACTGGTTAATGTACAATGGATCTTTTCAAAGCAGGACTGTTTAATTTGACCCTTGTTTATAAAATAACATGACAGGAGCATGTTTTAAAGAAATAGGCTTTGTACTATCATTATTGCCTGGCAGGTAAAAGGTTTGTTAATCTTGGAGCATCAGCCTTTAGTCCTTGACTCGTTTTTGAACTTGGTGTAAGTAATTTTTCTAAGAGAGGTTTGTGAAAAAGTTTCATATTGGTCTGGAAACTGTTCTGTTATTAGCATTTCCTGCTCACTGGTGGGAGAGAGCTGAGATGGTAGGCCTGTTCCCAAACACTGCCCAGAGGATAGAAGAAAGGTATTCTTAGGTTGGGGATAACCCTGTGGGCTAAAGTGACACTGTTGAGAGATGCATACTTCAGTCAGGAATAATCCAGTGGGCTGAAGTGACACTGCTCAAAGCTTAGAAGGATGTGTTCTGCATAGGTAAGTACTAGGCTAGCTGCCCTTGTGGGACATTTTAAGCCCAGCAATTTTCTCTTCCAAAGGCGAGAATCAAACCATGTATTCTGTATCTGTAAAGTAAAGACCTTAACCATTATTTCAACCCCTAATCAGTCAGAGGCGATCCTTTGGGGTAAAGCGGCACAGCCCCCATGTTAGAAGATGAGGGTGCGCATTGTTATCTGCTATGCAAGTGCAAACTTCAATATTTTGAGAAATGATACTCATGTATGTATATATAGAGAAAGAAAGCTCTTTCATAAAGTAGGCCCTCAGCATCCTAAAATGCTGTCGGGCAGGGAATTTTGGTTAATCACTGATCTTGCCCCTCTGTGATGGCTCCACCAAGACTGAAAATTAACCAGATGGGCTTTGACACCCCCCCCCCGCCTTTTAATTTTAAAATTCAGTATTGACCAGGCTGTAGTCACTTCAGTACGAGTGGACTGTCTTAGTTTTGCATCCCATCTGACAGTGCTAGAAAAAGTGGTTCTATACTGGGGGTGGGGTGGGGGTTCATATGGTATTGATTGCAGAGCTTGGGAAGCACACTGCTCATTGTGATGTTATCTGCTGGCACTGTTTGGGTTTACCTGTGTCATGGAGGAGAAATGCGGAGTTTCTGTGTCAAATGTCAAAGAGAAGAGCAGCCATAACTAATTCTGTTACATCTTGGAAATAATACATTAATACTAATTCTAACTTGCAGTCTTGACTCTTAGTTCTTATAAAAAAAAAGTGAGTAAAGAAGAAATGGAGCGGTTTTCCATTTATTGTGACTGTAATGTGTATAGAAAAGAAAATAGGAAAAATACGTTATTTCTAGTAATTAAAGTATTGTCTAAGTTCACTGTAAATTTTTAAACACCTTTATTGAATCATCACTTGTGACATAGGCAAATTTACATTTATACAAAAGTAATGAAATTGTATTAACAAACATCATACTTCACATATATTGCTATATATCATATAACCTAAGCAACATTACATAAATGATTCAACTCCTGCCCCTTTTTTTAAATAAGAAACATCCTTATTAAACCATCACTTAAAACATAAGCAGTCATACATTTATACAAATGAAAACAAACCACACCGACACAATCCTATTTGCAAGTATTTTACATCATAAACCATACTGGCACACACACTGTTACAAACCTTATACATCGCTTATAATCTACCAAATCATTTTCAGTCAAAAATTACATAGCTCATTTAAGTTCTGCCTTCTTTTAAACCTAATTTCTCCCCTGTATGTATTGTTCCCACAATTCCCATTTTTTCCTATGTAGTTTGCTCCTACCCTTTTCTAAACATCTCATTTCCAGTTTTCTCTCTGTTACTGTATTCACTACTTGTAATATAGTTGGTTTAGATTTTAAGTTACATTTTCTAGTAATTCTTTTTTGGCAGCCACCATAATTAGACCAGCAAGGCCTTACCATCTCTAGGCAATTTCGAGTCTGTATCATAGCTCGGAAAAATCATCTCCCTCGTCACACCAATCTGCCCACCCAGCATCTCCGACAGTGCATCCCACAGGCAGTCCTTAAAGTCCACCAACCCACCACACTCCCAGAAAATATGTTCCCCAGTACCTTTTCTTCCACATCACACCTCCAACATTTGCTGTCTACCTGAAAAAATTTGGGGTATAAAAATATCTATGTAAACATTTCCAAGCAAAAATCCTAAATCATCTAGATTTTGTTGCATATTTGGCAGACGTACATATATCCTCCCATTTGTTTCTTCTTGAATTGCTCATCCATTCTCTCTCTCTCCATTCCTTTCTAACCTTCTCTGATTATTAAAGTTATCATGCAGTATTTTATATGCCCTACTATTTATTCTTTTTTAATGGTAGCTTCTATTCTAAGTTATACTAAAAACTCTACCAGTGCTGGTCTTTCATTTATGATCCCCCTATTTCTTTCTCTTTGCCAGTACTCTGATGTCAGTAGGGAAGGCCATCTCTAATCTGCAGTACAAATAAATTCTTGGCCTCTTACCATTCTATTACATTTCCCACTCTAGTTATTTGCTCCCAATACCTTAGTTCCTTTGCCAATTTTCTCCAATAAATTCCAACCCCCTTTTGCCTATTGTCTGTATCCCAAATTGCAGTCATCCCTATCGGCATAATCTCCTTTCTCCATTCCTGTGTTGGCTTAGTTCTTAGAATACTTTCTGATACTTTATGGATATAATATTCTGTATGATTTTCATTCTCCTTAAAGACCTGCATCCAAAATCCCAGTCTCTCCTTGCTTTAGCCTGCCTGTTTCTACACCATCCCTTTCCACTTTGAATTATAGTTTTCTGCTTGTGATATGTGTAGGAGCCTTAACTGTGTAGCTGTGAAATACCCCTTCAAATTGGGTAATCCCAGTCTGCCCTGTTCTACTGGAAGAATCATCTTTTCCCACTTGACTCTGCCATCTTCCCCTCCCAGATAAAGTCCTTAAGCTCTTTATTAACTCCTATACACAGCTTCTCCGGTGGTTGATAAAAATATGCCTGACCTGTGTATAAGACTAAAGGGACTAAAACATTTTGGCTGCTTGCATCTTACTATTCATATCCATATAACAGAGTTTCCATTTTCTTAGTTTTTGTATTATTTTTTGTTTAGTCTCTTCCCACATATCTTTAGCTGCCATAGCAGAATCTTTTTTTTAATCCATACTCCTAAATACTTAATTTTATCATGTCTCCATAAGTAAGGATTTTGCTGAACCAGTTCATGTGCGGATACATCATTTACCGCTGTTGCCTTTGTTTTACCTTCATTAATTAATTTTATATCTTGAAAAGATTTCAAATTTTCTCAGAATATTCCACAACACCGTAATGTCCTTTCTGGTTTTGTCCGGTATAAAATAATATCTGAGTTCTTTTGATTCTGAGTCCCTTATTTTCTTTGCCAGTGGTTCTAAATATAATGCAAATAACAAAGGGGAAAAAGAGGACACCCCTGCCTGGTTCCTCTGCTCAAGCAGAAATTAGCAGAGAGGACCCCACCCACTTCAATTTTCACCTCTGATTCCTCATATGTCCTCATAATCAGCCTTATATTTTTTTTGAGGAAATGCAAATGTTTCCATTGCCCTGCTCATAAAGTCCCAGTGTATGCTGTCAAATGCTTTCTTTGCATCAAGACCCACCAACAACAATGGTATTTTCTTACATTCTGCTTCCTTCTGGATATCATCAGTGTTCTGTTAATCTCAGATGTGTGCCTCCCCTCTATAAAACCACATTGATCCATATCTATCAATTTTGGTATTACTTTTTTTCATTCTTTTAGCCATTATAGACATGAACACTTTATAATCATGGTTTAGTATTGAAATGGGCCTGTATGAAGCTGGGTCTGATGGATCTTTGTCCTCTTTTGGTATTACAGCGATCACTGCTTTCTTCCAGGATGTTGGTACTTCTCTTAAAATACGGTTAAACAAACCTTCCAGATCTTTTATTAGTTTTTTTTTCTCTCCTAGCTTCCAAACTTCCACAGGAATACTATCTATTCTTAGGGATTTTCCTGCAGATCGGTTATACTCACAATTTTTATGTCATCTCCTCCTGTCCTAACCATTAGTACTTGAGCCTCATGTACTCTAACTTTGGCGTATTTAATTCTTCCGTAAACATTTCCATTTGTATCTTTTCTTGATTTCTGTATTTCTCTACTTTGTATAGAATTTCGTAGAGTTTCTGAAATATTTCTAATACCTCTACACAATCTCTTGTTACTTTACTTGTTATAGGCTCCATAAGCTTGGCGACCACCCTTTCTACTTTCTGTTCCCCGAGTCATTGTCAGATGTCACTGTATTGGGGAAAAAAAGCATAAGAAGAAAAAAGTCTCTTTTCTAAATAAGATATTCCCATAGGGTTCAGTAAATAAACTTATGAAGTAAGAAGATGTCTTTTGCATAAAAAAATGCTTATGAGAGGCATCTTTATTGCATTCCATTTAATGTTAAAAGCTTTTGTCAAATAAAAACTGGAGGAGAGAAGGCGGCACATATCTGCCCCAAATCGATACAGTACAGATGATCATATGTAACGATAGAAATTAAAATGTATCTACAGATGGTTCTTTTATTTATACTTTAATTGAACATCCTCTGTCCCGTCTTGTATACTTTTCTTTAGTTAAACTGATGAGGGATTCTTCAAGAGAGCTAGTGTGCATAAACAAGTCCAACAGTTCCATTCCATTCTCTTAACTAAAAGCTGAGTATATGGAACTGAGAGAGAGAGCTCTAGGGCCAGAGGGAGAATTGCATGTAAGTTAGGTTAAGAAGCAATGCAACTCGCCGTTCTTTTCTGATCATAAGTGTTTATTATTATAATGAAATTTAGCTGCAGGAAGATCGTGTATCATCAGTTTTCATGGGTTTTATTGCAAGTGTTTAGAAATGGGGAAAGAAGATGTAGATTGTTCACCAGGCATGGCAGAGAACAAGATCAGTATTGAAACTCTTATTAATGTACTGTTGGTATCACAAGGGGACTGGTAAACATTGTTCTGTCTGGAAATTAAGTAAAATGTGATTTGGTGTCATTAATATTTGTGAAATTAGAGCAGTGAGAAATTCAAGAGAAATAATGACATAAATACTAGAAACGTTATCCACAAGACTGTTTCTAATAATATAACCAATACATATTTTTATATTTAAAATGTTTGCGAGATGTAGCTTGAATTAAATTTAAAATGTGATAGTTACCTTACCTTACTTAGTTTTTTAAGGTTCACATGCAAATTTGATCCTTCAGGGATTGATTACTTAGACATCAGGTTGGATAAAAGTGATGGGCGGTTAAAATCTAGAATACACCGTAAAGAAACATTTAGTAACTCATACCTCCCTTAAAATAGTGCACACCCGTGGAAGCAGAAAAAAAGTAAAATTAAAGGCCAGATGGTCAGAGCTGCAGGAATGACCTCAGAAAGAGATGACTTTATGGAAGAAATAAAGCTGATGTCCGGATTATTTAGAGCAAGAGGCTACCCAAATAAGTTAATAGAAATAGTAGCTACAGAAATTATTGAGGGATGGAATAGTAAGTACATACCCCTATTGGGAAATCAGCAAGAATGTCCCATTAACAAATTAGATAATAATAAACAAAAATTTGGAAAAGCCCTAGTGATACAATATAGTAATGCTTCCAGAGAAGTAAAAAAAATTGATAGAATCAGGACATAGTACATAAAGCAGGTGAAACACCACATTTTGTTTTCAAAACAGGAATTAATTTAAAAACATTGTTTGAGAAGAACAAAATCAGTTATGGATCTCTAAGGTATAGGGACAAGGAGATGTGGAAGGTGCAACTGTTGTCATTTTATTATAGACAAGGACAAAGTGAGGTTAAACAGTCATTTTGAATAGTGCTGTGACTTTTAGAAAGGGCAGCTGTATGACCAGAGGTATAGTATATCTGGCTATATCAAGAGACTGTAACAAATCCCCCAGGTCTAAATGACCATATTTCAATAAAGCCTTATTTTATTAAAAAAGCTAGTAAGTTAAGATAGAAGGTGGACTTACAACAGGAACGCTGAACAATAGCCCTTTTTCTGCACACTAACCTATAGGAAATATATTATTTAGTTTTAATTTGTGGAAATGCTTTAACCTGGAGTACTGAAACAACATGTTAAAATATTTTATTATAGTTAAATACATTTACAGCAAAGGATAGACATTTTTAATATGTCAGTTATTATAATATATTAATGTATAGCAGAGTGTATGTCTTTAAAATTTCTGGCACTTTTTCTGGGAGTGGGGATATATAAATGGATTAGTATGGAGGTTTTTATTCACTTGACAAAGCCTTGCATTGAGTCAGAGTGAAAGCAGTTGTGTATGAACTTTTACAATAAATGTATTTATTTATAGCTGATTTCAGTGTGCCCGTACTGTTTATTTCGTTTTTAGTCACTTTTTTTTTTACAGTCTGCATGTACTTTGTGTTTTATTTATATATATATATATATATATATATATATATATATATATATATATATACACACAGGCTGGTTGTGGTCTACCTGCATCTGGACGTACAAGCTGATTCAAGTACAATTCTGTTTGCACTTGCCTTGTTTCAAGTGATAGTACTGCATTTTATTTTTATTTCATTGAATATTAATTGAATATTGTGGTGTATGTGTGTCTCTGCAGTTTGTTTCCCACACTCTCTCCCTGTCCTTGTTGTGGGTGTTAATCTTGGTGGCTTTGGAATTGCCCGCCCCTGCTGTAAATTTATGTTTGAACACTCCACCTGGACCTGTCTTATTTGCTCACTCAGAGAGAACATTTGGGAAAGACACCCTTGTAGTCTCTTAATCTTGCTCCGTTTCTTCCCTCTCCTCTATATATAAACAAAAAATATGTATATTTATAGTTTATTCAGCTGCACTTACTGTAACTGTCTTCTACCTTCTTTATTACCTTAGTTTGCTCTTCTCTGTGCTCTTAAGTGTTCAAGTGCTCTTATTCTGCACTTATTACTGCTTGTTAGTAGCCTGATTAAATTTGTCCGCTATTCTAAATGTCTTAGTTTTGGTTTTAGTACTTGTGCTTCAGGCCAGTTATTTTACATTTAGGGTTTTTGTGGACAAACCCTTATCAAACTCTACTCTCCATAAGTCCGCCAAGTATTCAGAACACTGTGTTTGGACAATTCTCATCATTTTCACCTGCCAGCCTGGTTGACATGGGCATACTGAGACAGTGTAACAACTGCCTCATATTCATGGACAGTCCCTTTCTCCTAGCACATAATTCTTCTACTTGCGAGAAATGCATCTACATCAGTAATCTGGAATCCATTCTCTCTCACACCACAGTCAGTACTCCTGATAAAGAGGAGATTGTCAGCACAAACACTACACCACCCATATCATAGAGTCATGCACCCAGCTATGCAGGGGTCCTCCACAAAAATTTACCTAAACAACAGAGACCCCCAAAACACACACACAAACATTCCATACACAACATCAATCACATCACACACAGTAGTCAACATACCAGTGTCTCACAAACACAGCCCATAAGGCATAACAATAAACCAAACATACTAGTCATTGGAGACTCAATAGTGAGACACATTGATGTCCCCCTCAACAGGCTCAACAAGGAGAAGGTCATGGTCAGCTGTTGTCAGGTGCTAGAATCCACCATATCACACACGCAAGCACTTAAGTGTGTTCACAATAGGTGCAAGTATGACTCTGTCAGTGTACATGTTGGTGTGAATGACTCGAGACATACCTCCTTGGACTGTATCAAGAGAGACATGATTGAGCTCTGAGTATGTGCTCCATGGAGGTATGAGCGTAGCCCTAAGCAGCATCCTACCTTCACCATGAATGATACCACAATACCAACAAAAATGATTGACTTCAACGATTGGCTTAGTTTCTGGTGTCTCCAAGGGGACCCAGTCTCTGTCTGCCTGGGATGACATGGTTGCCAGGCCTCAATGCTTTGCCAGAGATGGCCTCCACCTGTCACCCCTGGGGTTCCAGATCTTGGCCAAGGCTCTTGCCTCCCCCATTGTGCCTTTTTTAGGCTATGTCCCAAAGACAAATATTTCAACATAAAAGATTTGTCAAAAAAAAAATTGAAGGTCATGTTGCTCAGTGCTAGGAGTGGTAACCTGAAAATGCACTCACTGGAGGCTTTCCTCACATTGGAAAATGCAGATGTCTGTTCAGTCACAGAAACTTGGTTCAGGGCTGCAGAGAACACCCCTGCCTTACAAGGCTTTACCTCATTCCACACTTTCCAACCCCAAAATGAGGTCGGAAAGACAAAGGGTGGTGGAGTGTCTGTCTTCATTAAGGAAGTCACACCTCCAGACTGGTTTATCAGTATGAGACATTGGAATTACTCCAGGTGCAACTGACAGTTGGCAGGACACCCATCCAAGTTATAGCTAGATGTAGACCCCCCCCCTCCATGACTCAGGACACCTATTCCTCCTACTTGGACCAACTTGACTCTCTCAAGGTACCCCTTAACACCCTGATCCTTGGAGACTTCAACTACCCCACCATAGACTGGATGAACTATTCTGCAGTAATGCTCTCACCAAACGTTTCCTTGACTTCATCGGTTCTAATGCACTAGACCAACTGGTCTCATCCCCCACAAGGGGAGATAACATACTGGACTTGGTTTTCACCAACATGGGTGACCACTGCACCACTCCCATAGTATATTCTTCCTTGGTGAGATCAGATCATCAGTCTGTTTCATTCAAAGTTTCTATCCCACCCAACCCCTCCCCAGCCAGAACCAGGCTAAAAACTTCTCAAAAGCTGACTACAACCTCCTAAGGGTGGGTATCAGCAGCTTCACACCACCACCCCCCTCAGAGGATCCAGACAACTGTGTTGAACAGTACACCAGTGCAGTATACAAGCACTTGTACACCTGCATGGACTCAGCCATACCCAACAGAGCTAAAACGTGCTTCTCAAGGAAACACAAACCTGTCTGTTAGACATCCTCTATCAACATGTTTAATGACAAAAGGAAGAAAGTGTTGTCCAAGGGTAAAAAGGAACAAATTTCAAATCAGAAAACCTCAAGCAGGCACAGTGAACCGACTGTAACTACACACACCAAGGAGTACCAAACCAATTTCAAGTAAATTCATATTCAAAAATACAATTTATTCGAACTGAGCACTTTCATCAATTGTGACATAGACTTCATCAGAGTTAATGCATAAGGTGAAATGAGCTCAATGTATACCTTACAATTAATCACATGACAACATACCCCCATAAAAATCTTAGTCATATAACCCCCCCCCCACATATATATAAATCACTACAAAGAAATTAAGACATATAAACTTTAAAACTTTGCTTAAAATCAAACTAAATATGATCTCAATTTTAAAATGCTGGCAATTGACACCTGGTCATTAAGTCCAGGAACCTTACAAGCATCCGATTTAAGTTGCCAAATTAGTTCTTTTGCCTCTAACAGGTCTTCCCACGGGCCTTCCCTTGGGTTGGCCACCGCACAATCAAGGCCAAAGAACTGAAAACTGTGGTCGGGATTACCTACAATGTGTTTAGCGAGAGAATTATTCAAATTATTTTTTCCTAATGCTTAAGCAATGTTCGTAAATTTGCTGCCTTAGTTTTTACGTAGGCAAAACAAAGTAAAATAAGGCATTTCAAAATTTAGCAAGGTAAATTACCCCTACAGTGTTGCAATTGCAAGGGAACGTACTTCTAATAGTGTTCCCATTGATGTAGACATTGTCCGCTACCAACATATACTTACATTGCCCACACCTTCCACACCTTGTTGTGCCTGATTTTCTAGAAGACTTAATTTTTCAAAGGTTGTCACCACTTTCTAATAAATTCTTCTTGGTATTCCCCTTCTTATACACTACTACTGGTATATCACCTATGTTATCTAGAACCCTATTGAAAAAGGAAAAAATTCCCCAATTCTTTTCTAATATGTTTTTAATACGGGTGTCCTCGGCCATTATTTGTGGATTGTTTTCTCTGGTTCATGGTTCCTGGTGAATTGTGTTGCTATGGTTGGCTGTGAGCTGCCCTCCACCTTGGGGGAACAAACAAACGGAATATTGGATAAAGTGGTATCGAGTATTGTCTTGCTTATCCAATTAGTGAAGGAGCCCAAAGAACAAGTTCAAGGTTCTAAGACCAATAACCTTGAACTGAACGAATTTCTTCGAACACCTATTTGCCTCAATGACACTGAAAGGTCTGTTGGGGCTGGTAAGGAGACCTGTCCCATTAACAAACATGTCTCTGGACTCGATTTGAATGGTTGGCTCAATAGTTCGTTTCATTTTTCCAGTCTCGAGCGAGAGAACGATGAAGGATTGAGTTTACATCAAGCTATGGACAGATTACAGGTAGTTTTAAGTAAATGTCGTAAGTTACAACTTGAGAATTCTTATCTTAAGGAATGTATAAAATGTAAAATTGTTCCGAAGGGACTGAGGTGTTGGTGGTATCCAAACGGACTAGTAGAGGGTTCTCCCTTTCACCTGAAATTAACAAAATTGTTTGACAGAATGGGGTTTGAATTATTGGAACTAATTATTAAGAATAATCAAAAGGAGATGGATGCTTTGTTCAGTGATGTTAATAAACTGAATGACAATATCAAGGGGGATTTGTTGCTTGAACACCATATCAATTGCTACAAAGCCATGTTTGTAGAGATCGACAGAGAATTAGGTGAAATGCAAAAAAGAAAAAAATAATAAACTTTTAAGGGACAAGGAAGTGTATGCTTTAGGGTGTGCCTATCCCAAACCACCTTTGTTGCGTGGTAACCATGAATACAAAGATGCCCATTTGCCCACTTCCCCACGTTGGGAAGGTGAACATGATGACGATGATGAGGCTTTTCCAAAAAACAGGGTTTTGAGGCTTTTCGAGAGACTGCGGCACAAGAACCAACAGGGAGAAGGGTCGCAAACAACTTGGCGTGCTTAACAACAGAAGTTAGGCAAACAAATGAGATCAAACCAAAAGGAATAACAGCAGAGGAGGTGGTGATTGAAACAGTGGCTAACAATGAGGATAGTGGAGCGAGTGTTTTACAGAGAATTTTTTCTAATTTACAAGGTGACTTTTTTCTTTATGACTTTACAAATAACAACTACAGTGAAAAGTATGTTGAATTACTTTCTAAGGGGTTTACTTTTGTGCCTACGAACTACGCTAAAGTTGAGAACTTGTTAATTGATTTAAAGCTGTTTCTCAGAAAGTTGAACTTTAGACTCATTTTTGAAAATGGTGTTGCTAATGAACAGGTTGACACCTTAAGGAGAAGTAGTGTGTTCAACCCAATTCTTTCACTGCAGCTAATATGTTTTGAAAACTTAGTTGAACAAGAATTTAGAGTATTTTTGACAAATAAAACCCCTAAAATTTTATGTAATTTAAACGAAACAGAGGTGGAACTTTTGCATAGGTTAATTAAGGACAAAAATGTCCGTACTATGAAGCCTGACAAAGGAGGTGGGGTAGTCATAATGCATAATATCGACTACCTTAACTCTATGTTTAACTATCTGTTTGAGGGTGAATTTTATGAGGAAACATCTTTAAACTATATCCATCTGGCTTACAAAAAAATTGATTATTTGCTCAAAGATTTGTTTGAACAGGACCAAATTGATGGCACTTTATATGATTTTTTGCTGGTGAAGCACCCTTTAGAGCTGTCTATCTTTGGCATCCCAAAGATACAGAAAAATATAAGTGATCCACCTATGAGGCCTATAGTTAATGCCAGTTGTTCAAAAACTCACTCTCTGGCTAAAAAGACATAGTTTTGAATATTAATTACTTATGCAAAGACTCCTGGGATTTTTACTAAAGATTAGGGATGTTCCATTTTCTGAAAATTCTACATTTTTAACCATTGATATGACAGAGCTATACAATGTGATACTGCACAAAGTGGGGCTTACTTGGTTTAACGACTTTCTTATTGACACTGGACAATTTGACAATGATGCGATCTTTGTATTAAACTCTTGGATGGAGGTGGTGTTACAGAACAATTTTGTATTTTTAGATGGATAATACTTCTATCAAAATAAGGGAGTAGCAATGGGGTAGTCTTGCGCCCTCGTATTTGCAAATATTGTACTAATACAATGGGAAAAACAATTTCTATTCAACAAATTTTCCATCCCTCCCTTGAAAATGTATTCCAGGTACCTGGATGATATTTTTATCATTTGGGAAGAAAATATTGACAAGATTTCACCCTTTATTGAATATCTCAACTCCACTACATCATTTTTGAAGTTTACATATTTATAAGTTACTTAGAGGTAAGGGTTTTTAAGGATTATGAAAGGAAAAGCTTTGAAACTACAATTTATAGAAAACCCAGTTAATAGTAACTCTCTATTACACTTTAATAGCTGTCACCCCTACTACCAAAAAAAAGGGATAGTAAGGGGGCAGTTTGAGGGTGGCAAGGATGGTATCTAGTGATGATATGTTTATAGATGAGTGTGAGTTGTTGGGTAGAATGTTTGAAAACAGAGTTTACCCTAACAACTTAGTGGTAAAAATAAGAGGTGTGGTATTGAACAGGAAAGGAAAGATAGAACTATTTGCCGTTTGGTAAAAACACAGGGTTCGAACATTGAAGAAGTTTTTAACAGGAAGAAAACTGGTGATAAACACTTTACATCAAGTCTGATTATACAATTCTACACAGAGGACACCCATATTAGAAATGTATTAGAAAAGAATTGGGGAAGTTGTTCCTGTTTCAATGGGGTTCTAGATAAAATAGGTGATTAGACTGGTAGTAGTGTATAAGAAGGGGAATACCATGAAGAATTTATTAGAAAGTGGTGACATCCTTTGGAAAATGATGTTTTCTAGAAAATCAGGTAAAACAAGGTGTGGAAGTTGTGGACAATGTTGGTAGCGGACAATGTCTACATCAGTGGGAACACTGTTAGAAGTACATTCCCTTGCAATTGTAACACAGTAGGGGTAATTTACCTTGCCAAATGTTTGAAATGTCTTAGTTTTTATGTAAGCAAAACTAAAAGGAAAATAAGGCAACGAATTTACGAGCATTGTTTAAGCATTAGGAAAAATAATTTGAATAATTCTCTTGCTAAACACATTGCAGGTAATCCCGACCAAAGTTTTCAGTTGTTTGGCCTTGTTTTGTTTTGTGGCCAACCCAAGGGAAGGCCCATGGGAAGACTGTTAGAGGCAAAATAACTAATTTGGCAACTTAAATTGGATGTTTGTAAGGCTCCTGGACTTAACTGTATTTTAAAATTGAGATCATATTTAGTTTGATTTTAAGCAAAGTTTTAAAGTTTATATGTTTTAATTTCTGTGTAGTGATTTATGTATATGTGAGGGGTTATATGAATTTAAGATTTTTATGAGGGTATGTTGTCATGTGATTAACTAATTGTAAGGTATAAATTGAGCTCATTTCACCTTCTGCATTAACTCTGTCACAATAGATGAAAGTGCTCAGTTTGAATAAATTGTATTTTTGAATC
>NC_056733.1:211473688-211553688 GCF_019279795.1 Protopterus annectens
CTCGAAATCACTCAAGCAGAGGAGAGACTGGAAGTCCTCTAACCCTTCGGAGGAATAGGTATTCTTGCAAGCCTTCCATGCCTGGCCATCTACTTCCTGGGTGACCTCACCTGCAGAGGAGTTTGTAAAGCTGATCGTGCAGTATGCCTGGAAGGCCCAGACAATGTAGAACCTGTCCCCTGGAGGCCGGACAAAATCTTATCCACCCCCGAAGACGAGTCTGGTTGGTCCAAGCAGTTGGTAGTTGATTCCATGGTCGTGGCGGCGGCCACCAAGAGGGAACTGGCAGAAGATAGTTCCACTGTTCATCCCCTGAACAGGGAGTCTTGGGCCATGGACAGACTGGGGAAGTGGACCTATGCTTCAGCAACCTTTGCCATTTGGTTGTTGAACTATCTGGCACACTTCACTTGCCTTCAAAGAGACCTAATTTCTGAAATGTCTACCTCTTTGGTGGGGGTACTGCCTGATGAGGTGTGTGACACTGTCGCCTTGCAGCTAGCTACCCTGGAGTCTATCTGGAACTCTTAGATGCGATTGATATCTCACACCACCAAGGGGGCAGCTCGAGCAGCCGAATCTGGCACCGTCATGAGACAGCATGCTTGGATGAGTTTTTGTGATTTTTGCAGACCCCTTTAAATCTTCCTTTCTTCAACACGCCTGTCGACAAATCTTCACTCTTTGTCCCAAAGTACAAGACACACTATCATGAAGTGAGAAAGATGGAAAAACCTTGTCTGCTGTGGGCATACGTTTTTCCACCCCCCCCCCCCAAAGATCCTATTCCAGGAACCAGAGGGGAGGGAAATTGTGGTTCAAAAAGTCCCAAGGATCTTTTCATGATACTCGTGGTGAGCAATCTCCCAGGGCAGAGGGGGGAACTCATCTAGAAGATGCCCCTTTCGGGGCAGAGGGGGGGTCTGCATAACCAGGGCGCTAGAGATTCCTTCTCTGGCCGACCCTACCAGCACTCCTGAGCAGCGGCCTGATTGCTTTCCTCTGGAAGCAGTCGGGAGTCATTTTTCTCTGCCCCTGCCAGCCTGGCAACTTATTACTACCAATGTATGGGTGCAGAGAATAATTTCCAGAGGCTACCCATATCCCATTCGATCTTACTCCCAGACCCATCAAACGAATCCCCAATGTTCCACCCAATCAGAGGGAGGTAGCAGCCGTAGAAATCAAAAAGCTGCTAAGAAAAAGAGTCATCCAGCCAGTCCCACCAGACCAGAGAGGATCCGGCCTTTACTCGCGGATGGTTTTAGTGCCCAAAAAGACAGGGGACTGGAGACCAATCCTGGATCTCAGCCTATTGGACAAATTTGTAAAACCTCAAAAATTCCGGATAGTCACGGTACAGTCCATCCTCCCCTTTCTAGGGAAGGACAAGTGGATGTGCTGTATAGCTCTCCAGGACGTGTATTACCACAGAAAGAAGACCAGTGCTCCCGGAGGTTTCTCCGCTTCCGGCTGGGAGCCAATCACTACCAGTTCAGGGTACTGCCATTCTGTCTCTCGACAGCCCCCTGAGTGTTCACCAAATGTATGGCAGTTGTAGTAGCTCATCTTCGACTACAAGGATTCTAGGTGTTTCCATATCTAGACAATTGGCCACTTACTGCCTCGACCAGGAATCTTCTCATCCACAGCCTCTCTTGCACTCAAGGCCTTGCTCTTCACTTGGGTATTACGATCAACAAGGACCAATCTCAAATGTCCCCAAAAAAACACTGTAATTTATTGGAACGATCTTTGACACAACATCCTGTCAAGCTTTCCTTCCTCCTCACAAGCTCTCAAAAATAAGAAGCCAAGTTCAAGTACTCCTCCTACAAACCTTTGTACCAGCACGCCTTGTACTTCAACGTCTGGGCTCTATGGCAGCAACTATTACCTTAGTTCCACTGGTGAGATTGCACATGAGACTAGTACAGTGGCTCCTGTCATCACAATGGTCGATCTTATCCCATCCTCTCGACCACTTTGTATGTCTTACACCTCTCTGCAAGAAAGAAATGCTTTGGTGGATGAAGCCAGAATTAAATCTTTGGTGTCAGCTGTTCTGCCCCCCCCAGCCCAGGGCCACGGTGACCA
This sequence comes from Protopterus annectens, assembly GCF_019279795.1. Lineage (NCBI taxonomy): Eukaryota > Metazoa > Chordata > Ceratodontiformes > Protopteridae > Protopterus > Protopterus annectens. Next base: position 211,475,786 of record NC_056733.1, read on the forward strand.
CAGACACTTCCCTGCTAGGGTGGAGAGGCGTTTCCAGGGAAAGACAGTCCAAGGAACCTGGTCCCCCATGGAGGCCAATTTGCACATAAATGTCCTGGAATTGAGGGCAATTCTTTTAGCGTTGCAAGTGTTCCATACATCCCTCCCTTCCGGGACCATTGCAATTCAATCGGACATGTCAGTTGTCTGATATATAAACAAATGAGGTGGAACCAGGTCTTACCTCCTGTGTCGGGAAGCCATGAGAATTTGGCACTGGGAGATAGCTTCCAACCGCTTTCTTATAGCAACCTTATTGTGGACAATCTGAGCAGAAACATCCTGATGCCTCACGAGTGGTCCCTCAGTCCTGTAATAGCAGATCGTATCTTCCGCCATTGGGGCAGGCCTTGCTGCGATCTGTTTGCTTCCCTTCTGAACAACAAATGCAGAAGCTACTTTGCCCTGATCCCCCCCCTCAGGGGGAGTCACCAAGGGATGCTCTAATGCACGCTTGGTCCCTGGGTCTACTGTATACCTTTCCCCAGTTTCCCCTCATCCCGAAATTCCTCCAAAAAGCTCAAAGGTTGAGAAGCAAAGTGATCCTCATTGCCCCTTATTGGCCCCGTTAAGTCTAGTTTCCTTTCCTATAGCCTCTGATTCACAGCCCGTGGATCCTGGATCAATCCCAAGGTCTGCTATCTCACCCTCAGGGACTTATTAACCCCAATCTCCACAGCCTCAAGCTCAGAGCTTGGTTCCTCCACTTCTGATGATTTTCAGGCTGCCTGATATTTCATCTCCTGTCCGTGAAATTCTTCTGGCTTCACACAAACCTTCCACCAGGAAAATTTATTCTAGTAAGTGGGCTAGGTTCTCTACATGGGCCAAAGATCAGGACATAGACCCTTTCTCTACGCCTATTCAGAAGATCCGACAATACTTAACTACTCTTCTACATGCAGGAGCTTAAGCATCGACAATTACTGTACATTTAGCCGCTATCACAAATTTTCACAGTGGATTTGATAATTCTTCTGTTATGTCACACCGTCTGTGTAAAACTTTCTTGAAAGGAGTATTACATGTTAAACCTCCTGTCAAGCCCCCCCCCTTAGAGCCTTGGGACTTTGCTTTGGTACTTCAGTCGTTAACAAGCCCTCCTTTCGAACCTTCAAATTCATGTGATATAATATTTTTGTCTTGGAAGACTCTACTTCTAGTAGCCCTTACCTCAGTGAGAAGAGTATCTGAGTTGTAGGCCTTGAGTGTCAAGAGACCTTACTTGAATTTCTGCAGGGATAGTGTGTCCTTACATACTGACCCATCCTTCTTGCCCAAGGTCATTTCTGCATTTTCAGTTAACCAATCTATTGACCTGCCGGTTTTCAAATAGAGGGGAGTATCTTTTGCATACCCTTGATGTTCATAGGCAGCTTCATTTTTATTTGGACAGAACTAAATCTTTCAGATTCCTTTGCGGGACCCAGATTGGGTAAACCTGTCTCCAAAGTGACTCTATCCTCCTGGATTAGAAACATCATTACCTTTATCTGCCATCAGAATAAACTGTCTTTACATTCCAGAGTAAAGGCTTATTTCACTAGATTGATGGCTACTTCTGTGGCTTTTCATTCCAGAGCCTCTATGGATGTTATCTGCACAGCAGCCACTTGGGCAAGACCCCATACCTTTATCACTCATTACAAATTGGATTTGGCCTCCAGGGGACGAGCATCTTTTGGTTCTATGGTGCTTAGGAATATCCTTCCTTAGGCCCACGCAGGACTCAAGTAGCTGGGACTCGGTCCTATCAGTAAGGAATGAATAAAGATTTACAACATCAGATAAAGAAGTTATGTCTTACCATAATGTTCCGTCTGTGTTGTAGATCTTTATTCATTCACTACTTCCCATCCTCCTTCCCCCTGCCTGGACTCCTGGTGGACTTTAGGATCTCCTGGTTAAGGTATTTGCTCAGACAGAATCTCCTACTGTCTCTTTTATTACCCTTATAATATAAGGGCGGGCAAACTGGATCTGAAGAGACTACGAGCGAGACATTATGGGTAGGTCTTAGCTGAGAGTTTTTGGCTGGTGCGTACTTGGAAATGGCCGTGTCGGTTCTGAGGACAGAACTGAAGTCCTATCAGTAAGAATGAATAAGATCTACAACACAGATGGAACGTTATGGTAAGACATCACTTCTTTTTTCATAGACCTGTGTTTTTCATTATCTAGCCTGTGTGCTTAGAGAGGGGAAAATCCCCTGTCTGCAGGGTAAATTGAGAGCATTTGTTTGTACTTCCATTGTTATAAAAACAGGGAAATTATTATATTTTAATACCCGTATTGCATGATAAGCACACTCTTGCATCTTCCCCTAGTTGCCAAAGATCAGATTGTTTTGCTAATATTCAGCCTTTGTTGCAGTATGTACCCCAGATACATTGCACTCAAAGAAAAGTACTTTTTTCACTTTAATATAGTTAGCATAAATAGTAGTCCCCAATAAGAAGACTTTTCCAACCTCACATTTAAAATTCCTCTGCATAACAAACCAAACTACGTTACAATATAACATACATTTTTCCTCTCGCATTTATTTTATACATTTTATTATGAATGACTTCGAAGTTGGCCTCCTCACTGATCAACAGTTTAATTTCAGCTCTCCCAGTGTGAAAACAGAAACTGAGAAAAGGGAGATGCTGAATTCTTCAGTTGGGGTAAAATTCAGTTGATGCCAGCAAAGAAGAAATTTGAAGAACCTGAAAGAAAATCAACTAGAAAATGTGAAGAGAAAACACTGGCTGGGAAGAATCCTGCAGCTGTTAAGCAAAAAGCAGTTCAGGCTTCAGCTTTTGGTCCAAGAGATGGCTTCTGTGTAGTTATTTTTTATACACCAAGCAAAGTCCAAAGAATTTTTCCTCTGGTAGGTGGCAAAGTTTGGAGGTATTATGGGGAAGAAAGAGGTAACTGGTAACGTATGTTTTGGGAGTGCAGTGATTTGATAGGTTTTAAAAATTCCTTGCAGAATACTCTGTCAGAAATATTGGTGAGCAAGTGGGTGTCACTAAAAATTATTCTTTTTAGCTGGGACACTGGGTCTGAATTGCCTAGACATTGCAAGGCTTTAAGTTTAATTCTGGTGGTTGCTAAAGCATCACTTACTAGAAAATGGAATTCTTTCTTTTCTTTAAACCTCACTCTTCCTCCAGAACATTATTCTACACATACTATTCCTACAATTTCCATGAATTTCCATATAATTTGCTCCTTCCCTTTCTAAAATGCCCACTTTTGGTTCTACAATATTCAGTACTTCAAATACATATAATAAAAACGGAAGGAGGAAATTATATAGAAATTCATAGAAATTGTAGAAATAGTACACTCAGAATAATATTCTGGAGGAAGAGTGAGGTTTTAAGGGAAAGCAAGAATTCAACAATTATGTAATGTTAGACTGAGTAGAGTTATAAAAAAGAACATATGTATAATTTATCTATGTCTTTAGTGATAACTTAATAAAGGTGTTAAAACAAAGAAATATCTTCCAGTAATTGAGAGGAAAATAAGTCAGATGTACTTGAGGTGATTAAAATAAATGAAACTTTTATTTGAAGTGATATATTCCTTCAAAGTATAGAAGAAACTTTAAGTAGCTGTTCAGATGAACTGAAAAAAAACTGCAAAAATCGGAGGTTGAAATGAAGAAAAGGTTGGCTGAATATGAGGCTTCTCAAGAAGATCTGTCTCAAAAATAGTAGAGTTTAGAAGACAGAGTACACCGAGAAAAAAACTGAAATTTTCTGCTGCACCAGAGAAACCAGAAGGAGCAGACTCTGATTTATGAAAGCCAGTTAAGCAATCCACAGCAAAGCTTATCTAAACAATCCTGTCGTGGTTTGTGATTTATTGATCCTTATGTTAATAAGATGTGCGACTGTGAGCAATAGTGAGGAATTCCAGCTTTTGTGTGACTTTCACAACTTGTACTGTAAGAGCAACAACTTTACTGTACTTAATTTGGTATTTAGTTGTATATTGGTTGTTTTCATTTCTCTCTGAATTCTGTGGTAACTTGATTTTGATTATTCTTTGAGTTTTTTTACTCATTTGCAGCTGAATATTGATTCCTTAAATGAGCATGCCATTAATGATGTGCTAAAGCACAATTATCTTGTACTGTGTAATAAATGTTATGTATATTTAAAGGTAACACCTGATCACTCGTGATCTTTCTCATGTCTAAAGTTGGGTGATTGATTATCATTATTAGTAATATATCTTGACTTGCTGATGATGATTGCACTTGTGCATTTGACAAGTATTGGAGAACTGTTGTATATTAATGACTGGGCTGATGATATAAATAATGTTAGGTAAAGAGCAAGAATGTGTTTATTGTCTGTAAAGATCACTGAACTCCTACGAAACAAGATAATGCCACTGACAACTCAGGAATTCTGGATGCAAATATTCAACAATCTGAGGATTCAGAGTATATAAAAAGAAATAGAAAAAGAAAGGAAGAAGTTCACAAAAAATAACAAGGAAGAAAAATAAACTTTACCCCGAGGATCACTGGAGTGGCTCTGCTAGACAAGGGCACAGGGAACTAATCTAAGGGGGTGGCGAAAGCCAACAAATTCTGGCTAGGCTTATAAATGCCCTTGGGCAGATAGCCTAGTACTTACCTATGAACTGATAAATGTCTGTACAGCAAAGAGAATGCATACTAAAAAAGACGCTGCTTTATGTAACACACTGATTACATGGAATAATAAACTTTTATTATCAGAAAACATTCCCTCCCTGCGGTCGAGTGGCATTCAAAAGACGTGTAAATGGGCATACCTTCATTGAAGGTTGAGCATCGAGCTGGCACCTCAGCACTGTAAAAGTCTACTGCTAATCATTAGCGGACCAGAGTTCTGCTGTAGCTACCCCTAGCCAGGAAAAGCCGAAAGAAGAAGATTATCAGAAAACATTACGTCTACAGAAAAAGGCATACTTTTTCCAGAAGAGAATGCAGGAAAGAGAGACGAGGGACAGGTGAAAAGGAAGACATCAAAGTTGTACATAGAAGGATTAAAAAACATTACTTTAAGAAAAAAGAGGAGAAAGACAAAAGTTGACAACATAGCTCAAGCTGTGGATGTACAAGAGCCAGCTAGATAAGAATTGTATTATTGCAAATGTAATAAGCAATAAAAGCAGTGACATTAATAAGACTAATGGTGATGATCATTCCTTTGTAATAATTTATAGAGCAGATATTGCTGATTTACAAGTTGAAGATTTTTCAAATCTGGTCAGGAAAGGTAATCTTGTAGTTGGAGATTTAATTATTAGAGAAACTGATACTTACATTTGCAGAGAAGACAATGAACGTTGAACAGTGTTATGTTTGCCAATAGCAAAAATACAGGATGTTGGGCAGGCCTTAGAACACCTTAATGTAAGGAAGTACAGATCTGTTTTTATTCATGCCGGTACAAATTATAGTCTCCACAAGGACTCTGTTAGTGGGGAACTTAAACCTTCTTAGAGGGCATATCTTGTACAGGTGTTAGGATGTATTTTTCACAAATCCCATATAGAAAGGAGTGTCATGTCACTGTGAATGAAAATATTTTTGGGGTAATACCTACATGAAAAAAGTGCAATTTTAAAAAATGGAAATGTGTAGAGCAGCCTAGCCTAATACTGGGCACACATCTTCGGAGAAGATGGTGTGCACTTGTCAAGATCAGGGAAGAGAACTTTTACAGCATATATTTTGCAATATTTGACAAACACAAGGAAGGATTTTTTTGTCAGGTCAAACATTTAACAATTCACAGATAGCAACACTTGATGTTGATGCATCTCTGATGGTTGCTAATGCTAGGAGGATTAATAACATTTTTTATTGGAAAATTTGCTACATTCCCACAAGATTGATGATGATATTTGTGAAACATGGTTAAAGAACATTAACTGGAAACTAGTTCTGTAATGCTGTAAATGTTTTTACTGTAACAGTCATTCTAACAAAAACATCAGGTGGAGGTGTCATGATAGGGATTAAAGATAGTTATGAGACCTATGATTATTACATGTTCATTGATAACACCAATACTGTAAATTTGTGTAACTGTGACAATAAGGACAACCCTGGGACATAAACTACTTGTATTAAATTGTATATAGATTACCAAACTCAACTACTGATGATCTTGAGGAATTCATACTTTTTTTGCATGAAACACAAGAGGGAAGAATGCGAGTGACTGGGCGCTTGAATTTATCAGAAGCAGACTGGAAATATATTGATTCAACAACATTAATAAGGGAATTATTCACAATGTATGTTCAGGAACAACAGTTGCTTCAGATTGTTCCATTCCATGGTATGTATTTTTACAGACTGGAAATCGTTTGTGTTCCTAAAGGAATCGCTGTTACTTCATGTCAAGTTTTACCATCGTTGATGTGCAGAAGTCATGGGATTATAAAAGTTAATTTGTTGCTAGATTAATTTTGACAAATGACCAAAAGTTTTGTCATTACTTCACCGGAGTTCCCCAAGGGTCGATTTTAGGACCCCATCTGTTCAGTATTTTCATTAACAACTTTTACTCTGCTCTCACTCATGGATCTGGTAGTTCAGTATGCTGACAATTCTCCTATTATCTGCTCTGGTAACTCTGAAACCAAACTTCTGACCATCACCCAGAATGCTTTCTCCATTACCGAAACCTGGATGACAAATATTCACCTCACCCTCAACCCAAATAAAACCAAACTCTTGCTCTTTATGGCTAAAAAAGCTACCACTATTAATAAATGAGAATTCATCATTTTCTCCTCCAACAAGACTGCCTTAGAGGTAGTTTCCCATACCAAGTTACTTGGAGTAACCTTAGGTGACAATTTAACCTTTGATCAACACATCCACAACAACTTCAAAATAACGCACCAAAAACTTGGTACCCTCTACCGAAATAAACACTTTTTAAACTACTCTACTAGAAAAACACTTGCCCAAACTTTTCTCCTACCTTCTCTCCTCTATGGTGCCCCCACTCTAACAAACATCCACTCCTAATTAAAAGCTAAAATGGATAGCTGCTATAACAAAATCGCTAAGTTTGTGACTAGGGCAAAACATTCTTCCCATCACTGTTGCTCATTAAAATCCCTGAACTGGCTAGAACTCCCACAACACCTCACGTACATGCAACTATCTACAGCACACAAACTTATCTATAAACCCTCCAAATGCCCAGCCCTTGCTTCACTTCTGACTCTTTATCAACCAAACCAACCCCTAAGATCTGAAAATCAATCAATTATCCAAGTTAAGAGACCAAAACCCTGCAGGCCAATACCGCTACTCTTTCACTGTAGCTAAACTCTGGTATGCTCTTCCGCCTTCTCTCCGGACCATAAATAATGCCCCCTCATTCAAAAAATCACTTCACCAACATCTCTCCTCTCAGTGGCTATGCCCATGCACTATCCCAGATTCCTCGGTAACCAGATTCCTGACTTGACTCATCTCTCAGATATCCACACTCTTCTTCACTCTCCCTAATTAAGTATGCACCCTTAATTACAGAACAGTGTGCCTCATCCTGCCTCACATGGTAAAAAAAAATTGTGCATGGGTAGATTATTATAATCTGTCTGATATACTGAATAAATTGTAAGTGTTACTTCTGACTCTTGTCTTTACTCTTGTATATTGTTATATGTTATTAACTTTCTAAAGAAATTATTTATTATGCACATTGTTTTTGGAGTTTTTCTCCCCCAGCATCCACTGAAAATGGGCTCTCACCAGCCTAGTGAACTTTCCTGATTAACAAAAACAAATAAATAATAATAAATAAAGACTGCAGGATTCTGTCAGGCTGATGTAAAATCGTGAATGCATTACTTGAATGGATTTTTGATGGTCAGACAACTCAGATGTTGTGATTTACCCAGACTGAATGTAGGTATAATCTTTGTTTTATCAAAGTGCGCTTGACTTAAAAAAATGGTATATAAGGTACTGAGGGCTTGCTAATTTCAGTGCAATTCCAATTTTTCCTTGAGACAAAGTAGCATGCATGAGTTTGGTGTATAGCATACCAAATGCAAATCTTTGGGTGTATAGTGGTGCTTCCTCTTTAATATTCAGTATTCTAAGATGTCTTTGTTTCTACACCACTGATTACGGTTCAGGGGAACATCCTATACAAAATAAGTTGTTTCCACATGCCTGTCTGGGCAGGAAGAGGAATTGCTTGGTGCAATGAACTGAGAAAACAGATAAAGGAACATTGTAGCACTGGACTGAAAAACTGCAGAGAATCAGCCAAAGTGAAATAATACATTTAAGAAGGAATAGTATCTTATCTTATGAGAGTATGACATAAGTATGAAATGCAGTGGTTGTAAGAAAACAAACATGAAAAAAGTTTGTCATTTTAGAAGGTTGTTTGTTATTGAGGAGAAAATAATTTTGGCTTTACTGAATCTTTTTATTACCTGGGCCTCAGAATTTAACTTAAGGGTGAGATATTTTGAAAGTTAGATAGGAAATACTGTCATATCTATAAGTGGGGAGAGGAGGAAGGCTCTGAGAGGATGAGTGATGAAATGAGTGTGTGTAACAGGCTACTTCTGGTTACAGATATGATTGTCATACATGCTCATCTTGAATTTCTGTTCCTTTAGAAACAGACTGTCACCTGTTTGGAAGTGTAGTAGAGAAACTGTAAAATACAGTGTTGCAATTTTTGAGATATTGTATAAATCTTTGCTGAATATTATTGTTCTGATCTTATGAGTTTATTATAGCAATAACCCACAGCTGGGTGTGGGTAATTCTGGATTTAGCCACGGTTGGCATGATTTGGTCATTCATTCTCTGAGAGCCTTCCTCCCCCCTCCCATGAAGTTCCATATTATCAGGATCAAAGCACTCAGTTTTGGTCACTGTTCTCAACAATAAAAGTATTTGTGGTACAGCTTGTGACTGGAATTAGTCATATTTATTTATTTATTTTTTACTGCTTATACTGGATTTCTTACAACTATTGTTATATAACTATCATTGGTAATGTGGCTTGATGGTGGTGACTGAAGTGGTGGGTGTTCTGTAAAGGAAGCAATGGAGAAAGGAAGATCTCTTATTTTTTTTATTTATTTTTTTTTAATTAAAAAAAAATAAAAGAAACTGGGAGACTTTTTCAACATACAGGACAGATGGGACAGAGAAAATAAAAGGATAATCAGGTACGTTTTTCTAGTTTTGCACAACATGCCTGATTATCCTTTTATTTTTGTCTGTCCCATCTCTCTCATTGGTTTAAAGTGTGTGGTTTTGTAAGTTTGTGTTTTTTTTAAATGAAAGAAAAGTAAAATTTTTATTGAATATATTAATGGAAGAAAGTCTGGGTGACCTGACCTTTTTCCATTGGTATGTACTCTATTTACAACAGGCACGCTGGTTGGACCGGCCAATCAGCATATTATTATGGATCTCATAAACAAGGACATAGGCAATCTCCAAGCACTTGACCCAACCCAGTTTGGATTTGTCAGGGGCAGATCTTGCCTGTTGAACTTGGTTGACTTCTTTGAGACCGTCACCAAGGCCCTGGATGAGGGAAAGTCAGTGCATACAGCTTACCTTGAGTTGGTCAAGGCCTTTGACACAATCCCCCACTCGAGCATCATTGAAAAGCCAACACAACTTGGCATAAATCCCTCTCATCAGGTGGGTGGCCAACTGGCTAACCAATAGGACCTACAAGGTCAAAATAGGCACCGTCACCTCCGACAACAGACCTGTCACTAATGGTGGTGATCAGGGATCTGTCTTGGGACCCCCTACTGTTTGGCATCTACTTTCCAGAGGTCCAGGCAAAGACAAAGGGCCTGGGGCTGACCAAGTTTGCGGAAGACTGTAAAATGGGTGCTGTCATTGACTCCCCAGACGATATTAACATACTGCAAGAGGGTCTCACAGCAACAAATGACTGGAGGCAAAGACATGGCCTTAAGTTAAATGCAAAAAAAATGTATCCTCATACCATTCAGCAAAAACACAGCCCCTAATGATTACCACATCAATGGCAACCCCCTAAGCACACAACCTGTGGTGAGAGACCTGGGTACTCGGGTTGACAACAATCTCACATTCGACCATCATGTAGCAGCAGTGGTCAGAAAAGCCTTTTACTTGTTTCATCTCATAAGTAAAGGGATTGTATCCAGAAAAAAGAAGGTTATTACCTCTCCGTACTGCTCCCTCATTAGGCCTATAATTGAGTATAACTCCCCTTTTGGTATGTACCCCTCCAAACACCTGCATCAGCTGGAAAGGCCACAGAAATACTTCATAGAGAGAATCCATGGCCTCCAGCACCTGTCCTATGTGGACAAGCTCAAATCACTATCGCTGTACTCTGTATTGTACAGATTGCTCAGAGGTGATCTGCATCTCACCTACAAGGCAGTATCGAACCCTGCCCTACTACAGTTGCTCCATATCTGTAAGTATAACTCCTCACGCATTACCCGCTCGAAAGGCCTAAATCTAATGTGCGACATGAACAAAACCTGCTGGAGAGACAGGTTTGTCTCCCTGAGGCTGCCCTGTGTCTGGAATAGACCTCCCATACATGTCAAACAAAGTACCTTGCTGGCTGTCTTCAAGTGCAACCTGATGAGTGTATGGGAAACCACAAATTTGTCCCAGGGGTTTCCACCATTGTCTCTAACTGGCAGGGGCAACAGGTGCTGACCGAGGTTTCTTTTTTGGGGATAAACTGTTGCCTAGGCTCGTAAGGGCCCCCGGGCTTTTAGCCTAGTAACCTCACATGATCCTATGATCATTGTGCTTGTTTTTGAATGTTAATGGCCAGTCAAGGTATAATAGAGGTTTAATGTGGTTTGGGATACAAGAAATGCTGTTCACAAAGTTGACATGATGCAGTAGAAGTTAATGTAATGCTAGATTTATTTTTTAATACTGCATGTATTTGTAGCTTGTGTAACCAGAAAATAAGGGCTGATGCCAGAAAGAAATGTGCTGTATAAGTAATGTTTGCAAGCTTAACCACAGAATGTTAATGATTTGTAAAATTCTGTAAAAAGATCCAAGGTGTCTTTAAATATATATATTTGTGAAATTAGGTCTGTCCTTGTATTACAGCAGGAAAAGCAGTTGAATGACTTTGAACAGTTAAAACTTGGGAACCTTGGTTATCAGTTGTCAGGGTTTTCGTCATATTTGGGAGGCTGAAGGGTGGTTGCACTTCTACTGTAAAGAACTGTGGCCTTTGAGCTGCTGGCAATACAAAAAGATAATGAAGGTAGATTTGTATTTCTAAGAGGGAAGTTAGAGGGAGAGTTATGCTTGGTTGTAAAAGTTATAAATATAAATAAACTAAAGGCTGAATGTTAAGAGAGCGGGTTATAGCACAGGAGGGAATGATTTTCTGGACAGAAGACAATGGTACAGTTTTTCCACCAGTGAGATGCCCAGTGGTCCTAGAGCTCATATGGTACCTGTGTAATGGTGATTGTCATCTCCATTATTGTAGCATATTTAAACATGCATGAGGCATCAAGGCTTCATAGCAGTGTTTATATATGCTGTGCTTAACAGGCATAAATCTTATGTGGGAACAGAGAAAATTATTAGCATAGCATATGTGTCTTCTGGAGAGTTTGCTTACATATCCTGTTTCCTTAACAAACCATTCTTCATTGCTTATGAGATGGTGTGCCAACAAGGAAAGGTTTGAGAGGCACTGGAGAGATAACCTGTACTTTAGCCACAAAAACATTTTAAAAGCAGACTGGAGTTCTTTTTGGACGGTAGCAGTGAGCATTGCACACTACAAGGAGCCGTATAAATAAAAGCGTGCGATAGGTATAATGAAACTTTATGGAATGTTGTATGGAATTTTGTATAGAAGAAAAGGAAGTAGAGTCAAAAGTGTCCAGGTTAAATGCATAGTTACGTAAGGGAGAGGAAGAATTTATTCATAAGCACCAATTTAACTTTTTTTTTTCTTTCCTTTTACAGCTACTCCCTCGGATGTTCTCCCCCCCTTTTGTTACTACTAAACAGGAAACCCATCCTTTTAAGAGAAATCGTCTGTGGACAATCTGTCTAATCTACTCTACAAATACTGGGATCTTGACTCCCCATTACTAAAGAAACTCAGTGTATGTAATTAGTCTCATATATGTTATACTTTTGCCTATCTAAACTTGAGCAGCATCCCACCTCAGTGCGCTTGTAGGTAGCCTACTACAGGCCTTTGCACTGCCCCCTCAACCTTGATCTACAGTCTAATCTTTTAGTCCCCTCAATACCTCTATCTATTCTTCCTTAAACCTTACTTCTCAGAGGAACCTCTTCAACGTGTACCTCCCTCCTTTCCCCACTAGGTGGCAGCTTACTCTAGTTATAGACGACCAGATATAAACCTTTTCTGCTCCATATATTTTCTCTGCCTAGAACGTGTCCCTGCCCTTCTCTATTGAAACAGTGATACTTCCACCACACTCTCATGCCCTTCCTCCAAAACGTGCAACTTACCAAACATAATTTCACAGTTTAACTATAAGAAACCGTAGCTAGTAAACAGAATACCTGCACCCAAGCTGTAGCTGTCCTCCTCCAGTGTCTGATTGTTTTTCTGCTCCTTTCCCACCTCTCTTGGCTCTTCCCGCTCCGTTCACCCTGCGGGCTCACTCCGCTCCCCTACCCTGCCCCCAGTACGCCTACATTTATTCCTCTCCCTACTAATCCCACCCTATCCCACAACCAATCCCTTACCACCTTCCCCCCTTCCTATTACCCACCTGACCCCACCCCTTCCTATTACCCACCTGACCTCACCCCTTCCTCCAACCCACCTGACCCCACCCCTTCCTTCAACCCACCTGACTCACTACCACTCACCCCACCCACCTCATATTTCTTCATCCTTCTCTGTCACATCTAACTCCACTACCATGTCCACCTTTCCCTTCTCATTCCTTATCTCTATATCCTTGCCCTTATTTCTACTTACTCTTTACCATACCACCTCCTTCACTGATCTCTATTTAATCCTTCCCCCATCTCCCACTCACAACATCCCTACATCTCACTTTCATAATATCTCATCCTCTTTAATTCCCCTCCACCCTATCCTTCTCCTAAATGTAAAAGTATTTCCAAACTCTTCTAATTACTTCAAACCCAAACCAAATCTCTATCAGCCTTCTCTAACCAAATACAAACCTAACAAACATATTCACCTTCCCACTTACCTTTGTCTAGCCAGAGACATCCACCCTAATCCCGGACCAAACCTCCCCAGCACCAGCACCAAAACCTCAAGTAAAAACCTTAAACTCTTCACCATCAACGCCCAAAGCTTAATAAAAAAATTAACCCTCTTCCATGCCTGGCTCAACCATAACCTACCAGACATAGCAGCTGTCTCTGAAACCTGGCTAAAACCTCATATAAGTGACTCTGAATTCCTTCCCCCCCCCCGGATTTCTCTCTCTCCGATCTGACCGCCCAAGTAGAAGAGGTGGTGTTGTAGCTTTAATCTACTCCAACCAATTGTCCATCTCTCCTTACCCTAACCCTATTCCCTCTTTTTCTAATGCTGAACTTGTGATTGGCCTACTAAAAATAAATGCCCATAAAAGTATCTGCATTATTTCCCTCTATATTCCCCCTGGTAACAACACCAATACCCTGGAAGACATACTATCCTGGACCACATCCAATATTAAACTAGAAACCTATATCATGGGAGATGTAAATATTGACTGGGGAAAAATCATCAGCCCTAATCCCACAATAACAGTCAACCTACTCAACTTCACTCAACTTACAAACTCCATTACCAGGCCTAACAAAACCAACCCTCCAGGCTCCATACTTGACTGGATTCTAGTATCTCATTCTAACAAAGTCATATAATCCGGTGTCATTCCTGACTCATTAGGAAACCACCTCCCTGCCTTCACCCTTCAAGCTACTCCCACTTCATCACGCTCTCACCAATACATTCATACTCATAACCTGTCTAACTTTAACCCCACCACCTTCTCTAAATCCCTTTAAGTAACTGGAACCCCTTAAAAATACTATCATCAGACAAAGCCGTTGACTACTTCAATTCTACATTCTTAACTGTCCTCAACTCCCTTGCTCCAATCAGAACTAAGAGTCAAAACTAAGACCACCCCATGGCTCCAAAACATGGAAAACTTACCTCCACCATAAACAGCCAGAAATACTACTTAAATATAAACAATTCAGAAACCTAGCCAAAAAACAAGTCATTAGAGATAAAAATCTTACTACATCAAACTACAAGAAAATCATGCTAAAAATCCCAAACAATTATGTAACTCCATTAATTCCCTCCTCAGCCTAGGTACAAAAAACAACCCCTGTACAGACACCAGCAAATCTGACCCAGAAGTTGCCTCGCTATTCAATACCTTCTTTACATCTTCTATCGCTGAGCTAACTAAGACCTTTACCAACATTAACCCTCCCCCCCTGCTCAATCTCCCCCTTCCTCATCTCTGCACCCTGTTTTTGAACTTAAACCGATCTCCACCAATCTAATAAAAAAACTTCTTTATAAACTTAAGCCTTGCTCCAACGCCCCTGACAGCATTCCATCCTCCTTCCTAAAAATAGCCTCTGATGCTATTGCTCTGCCTATCAGCATCCTGATTAATAGATCACGAAGTGAATCCTATGTTCCCAAACTTTGGCGTTCTGCATTTATTCTTCCACTTCATAAGGGTGGCAAAAATTGTAATGTCTCCAATTTCCGCCCCATAGCCATCCTCTCCCCCATCTCCAAAATTCTTGAAAAATGTATCCACCTGCAGCTCTTGCCATTCCTTACCAAACACCAGCTACTCTCTCCTACCCAACACGGCTTCCGCCCAGGGCACAGTACTAACACCGCCCTTCTCTCCTTCTTACATTCTGTAAACTCCACCCGTGACTCTGGTAATATGGTATCTTCTGTTCTGCTTGACTTATCCAAAGCCTTTGATACCATTTCTCATACCCACCTTCTAAACCATCTCTCCAATCTCAACTTCTCTCAAACAACTCTCTCATGGTTCTCTAGCTACCTTTCAAACAGGTCCCAAGCCGTGAAATGGGGCCAAGCCACCTCCTCTTTCCTTCCTACCCCTACCGTAGTACCCCAAGGTTCCATACTTGGCTCATTGCTATTTAATATCTTCATTAATGACTTCCACAAAGCCATTCCTAACACCAAAATTGTGCAATACGCTGATGACTTCACTTTGATCTGCTGCGCTACCAACCTAACAGAGCTCCAATCTCTGGCACAAAAAGCCTTCTCAACCACTGAAAACTGGATGCTCCAAAATCACCTCTCACTAAATGCCAATAAAACAAAAATCCTTCTATTCTCCCCCTCAAAATCCTCCCCTCTTGACCATAACTCCCTCCATTTAACCAGTCTCAATAACTCCTCCATCGAGATTGTACCCTCTGCCAAACTTCTTGGTGTCACAATTGACAATCAACTAAAATTTAACACTCATATCCAGGTAAACATCAAGAAAACACACACAAAACTAGGCCTACTTTACAGAAACAACCACTTCCTCTCTCCTTCCACCAAACTAACTCTTGCCTCTACCTACCTCCTTCCCCCTCTTATGTATGGCTCTCCTTTGCCCACTAATTTATCTTCCACACTCCCCTCCAAACTTGAAGGTTGTTATAACAAAATTTCCAGATTTGCTACCAATGCCAAATCCTCCTCTCATCACTGCACCGCCCTTCATTCTCTAAACTGGCTTGAACTCCCTAACCTACTTGACTTTCTCCAAATTACCACAGCCCACAAATTACTATTCCAACCCACTAACTGCCCTGCTCTAACATTCTACAACCTTATACCCCTCTCAGACCCCTTAGATCCTTTCACCAAAACCTGATCACCATTCAAAAACCGAAGCGCCCAGCTGGTCAGCTTCTCCTATCCTTTACCCTAGCAAAAAAATGGAATGCTCTACCCTCCTCTCTAAGGACCTGTAACAACCATCTTATCTTCAAAACTCAACTTCATTCCTACCTCTACCTGAACAGGAAATGCAACTGCGCTCCTCCACCCATACCTCTCATGCCCTCTTCCCCCTATACTCCAGGCTAACCTTTTCTTCCTACCTTACTCTCAATCCACTGATTCATTTTGTAACTAGATAATAATATTTAGCCTTTATACTAAAAGCTTGTTTGTTTATTTTTCTGAACAATAACTGTAATTGTCGTTGACTGTTTCTTGTTAAAGCAACCCATTGTTCATACTGTAACTCTTCGATATTTTCATGTAATTAACTTTTCTCCCTGGGCCTCCACTAAAAATGGGCTTTTAAGCCCAGTGGACCTCCCCAGTAATCAAACTGGAATAAATAACAGGTTGAACCCAAAATGATGGAGTAATTGGAAGGCTGCAGATCTTGAAATAACACACAATGGTCAAAAACGTTTAATTCCAAGGCTTAGACAGCAGAAAGTAGAGAAGCATTAATGTGTCTGTTTATTGATCAAAGAACAGAGAAGGTTTTGTGAGAAATGTGGAAACCTGCTGGAAAGTTTTGTTCATTTTTATGAATAATTAAATAAAGTCAAGGCATATTAGGAAGGAAAGGCCAATGAAATAACTGACCTCCTAAGAAAGATCTCATTAAATAGTTTGACTCCTGATCAGAGGAACTGCCTAATGCAAGACGTTACAATGGATAAAGTGTAAACGGTGTTAAGGAATCAAAATAGGAGTGAATCTCCTGGGCCTCATGGTTTTACTGTTAGACATATATGTAATGTTTAAAAGACAAAGTTATTAAAGGCTTTACTAAACTTAACTAATTATGTGTTGGTAACTGGAGAGACCATTAATACGTGGACACAAGTTATGGTTCTTCACAGACCAGTCAAGGATCTTTCACAAGTTGGGTTTATGTCTATTGTATCAATGTTTATGATTACGTTTATTTATTGCTCTGGTTTAAAAAAAATGGCTTGTATCATCTCATCGATCTGGGACAGATGGAATTTGTACTCTGTAGAACCAGCCATGATAGCTTATTAAAAACAAGTATATTAATCAAAGATGCCAACAAAACCAAACAAATGTTGGTAGCAAGTTTGGATACTGAAAAGGCATTTGACAGGGTTTGTGGGTAGTATTTATTTGAAGGACTAAGAGTGATGGGCTTTCCTGAGAGGTGGGTTCATTTCATAAAATCTGTGTATTATAATGCCTCAGTGCATATAAAGATAGGAAATACACTTTTCCAGATGTTTTCAGTTAAGTAGAGACACTAGAAAATGGTGTCCCATTTCCCTGTTCTGTTAGCTATTTAACTTGATAAACCCTTTGAAAAAAGGTTGCAGCAGATACAAGTAAAGGGTTATAAACTGCAGGCATTTACTCTAAAGCTGACACTGTGTGGTTTTGCTTTTTTATCTTTGAGATACTTAAAAGGATTTGGAAGTAATATTTGGGAAATTTTGTAGATAGGTTAGATTTCCTGGATGTAAGATAGATGCACAAATATGTTCTTTAACATTATAAAAACATTTTACTACTTCGGGTTGTTTATTGCAGCCATTTAGTACACAGTCTATCCGTGTTTTGCTTCATATCTCCTCCCTGCTGTTGGGGGTAGTTTTATGTGTGCCCGCATAGAATTCAGTGTTTATCTTCATTCTTTCTTTTATTGCTTTCTGTATTCTATGTATGTACTTCTCCCAACTTTTTGTTTTGTTTTCCATAACATCTTTATAAATGTTGTTCTGCTATTTTATTCTAGTCATCCACTTATAACTGTTTAGTAGTAATATGGTCTTTGTGTTTTATATATTACTTTCTTTCCTATCTTTTTCTATATCTTAAGTATTCACGTACAGATATCTTGTCCTTTCCCTTTTCTTGAATCTTGATACACTTTTAATAAGTCATACAGCTGCCATTTCTCTAGGTTATTATAGAAATTATACATCAACCAATCTATCCCATGTGTTTCTCTATTAAACTTGTTTTTGAGTGCTACCCCCCACTAAACTTTATCAGCTGCTGTTTAGACCTATTCATTCCCCAGGGGCAAAAGACTTCTGGCTCATTTGTTCTCCTGGCATGAGAGTCAAGTGAGCCAGAGGAGGGAACTACCACACTCATGCTAGGGATTTTGTTTTTTCTGTTTCAAGTCTAAATTCCCTGCATAAAAGCAGTTTGTGACTTCCCTTGCTGCTTGCAGAGGGTACATGCCTAGAACTTCACATGTCAACTCCCCACCAATGTAGCACACTGCTGTGGTCATATACCTAACTGAGTATAGACACCAGCCAAGCAGTGAGCCGGATTGCCACCCTATCCCAGGATAGGCGATCCATTTAGTCCTATCTTCCCTGACTGTCTCCTCCAGAGCCTGAGCCACTAGTGACACACGGATCATGTTGGTCCCTAGTCAGGGCTTTATCCCTTTACACCATGGAGCTGGGCTTCCATATTTTTAGCGTAGTTTTCTATACCTCTTTGTACTATATATTTTATTTCTTCTTTCTCTTTTGATTTTGGTCTTAAATTCTCTTGTAACATTTCCAATTTTTCCTCTCTCTGTTAGTGTATTTCTTTACTATTAATAAGTTCAATGATGTGTATTATGATACTTTTCTTTCTGTTTATTAAGAAGCGTAGCACATCCTCTTTTTCTGTTTTATTCGTATGCCAAATATCCATTCATTTTTTTATTGCTTTCAAGCATTGATATTTCTTTAAAATATTCCTGACTATTCTTAAATGTAGTGCACCATTGCATACATACATCCTGTACTCTGTTTTAGTATGCTGCCCTTCATTATCACGATTCAAAGACCTTGATCGTGGTAGTGACAGTTAATGCATTAAAGACTTGCATTCTCCTTTGTTAGAAGTTGCTAGCTTATTTCCTGTGAAGTTTTGCTGTCTGTCTCATATATTGAAAACCGACTATAACTACATTTTATTATTTTTTTTACATGAAAACAATATTCCTAACCTTTTCTGCCATGCTTTCATTCCATTAACATTTACTGCTGTTGGAGAATAGTTAATACTAAAATGTTAAGGTAGTCCTTGTGACGTCATCATCCTGGGCCAGTAATCAAGGAGGCTGTATCCTCACCACTGGCACTGAAGAAATACGTTCACTTGGAACAAAAATAGATACACATAGTATTTCCAGATGCCTTTCTCTGCATCAATCACAGTTTACCTTAAGAGCACACAGGGAACACACTCAGTCCGGGGTTTGGGTTTCCCTATCTCTCTTCAGTTCCCCAGTTAAGACTCCCCACCGGCACAGCTGTAGAGTTGAGTCCTCAGCTAAGTATCCAAGCCAAGTCCTCCACAACTCTCTCTGTGAAACCAGTGCTCTGTGTCCCTACTCCAAGCAGCTGACACACACATACTCTCTGAGATTTGATTTTCACACACACTCCTGGGAAAGGCTGGCGCAGATTCACTAGCTATGCCTCCTTCTGCCCAGACTGTAAGGTAGTTACACTGCCACCAGACACTCCAAAGCCAGCTACTGTATGGCTCTTACATGGCTACCCAATTATACTCAATGAAATTAATATCAATACCAATGATAGTGTTTGGCCAATGCAGTAAGGCTTTCAGGAGTGGCCACAGAGTCACCAAATGGATGCAAGTACTCTCAAAGGTTAAAATATTCTCTAAAGGACCAGCCACAATAAAAAGTATAAATATATTTAATAATAATTAATAAAAAGAACATGAAATTACAGAATATCTATTTACAATAAACACCAGAGTTTGTCATAGCAAATATTAAAGTAACAGAGATGAATAGATTCACACAGATACAGAAAAACAGTATTTAACTAATCTCACTATATTTTCCTGACTGATCTAAAGGATTACTATTCCCTGGTCACTTACTAGAGCAAGGCAAGATGAAGTAGGTGAGGGATCATTCTATGTCCGGTTTTAAAAACAGAGTGCTCTGAGACTTTTCTCTCATCTGATATTAAAACATCATTTTTGTCCTAGATTAAACACAATAACATCACATACGTCTGGTCATCTGGTTCCCATGCTATGGCCATTGCTAGAAAACGAACCAGAATTTAGCACATATGTCTTAACATACACATACAGGTTTGCTGAGATATCTATACATCTGGAAGCTATAAAACCATACAACACTTCCACTCTTCCTACAGGAACTAATAAACCATTCTCTGGCACAGGCATTTGTCTCTGGATGCTGTCAGAACTGTAAGATACAATTTTATGGCCTAAACAGAGTAATTTAATTTCAGAATATTTTTCTAAAAGTTAGCTGGGGCTGAGCTTAACCTGTTCTCTTCTGGCATCCTCTGTTAAAGCATATACATTTAATCAGTTACAATACAGTCAGGACCCACTGTTGGTACATTTTCAACATAAGCATCTGTACTGTAAGATACAATTTTATGGCCTAAACAGAGTAATTTAATTTCAGAATATTTTTCTAAAAGTTAGCTGGGGCTGAGCTTAACCTCTTCTCTTCTGGCATCCTCTGTTAAAGCATATACATTTAATCAGTTACAATACAGTCAGGACCCACTGTTGGTACATTTTCAACATAAGCATCTGTACAAATCATTTTGAAATACAAATGACATATAATTCTTTACAAAATTCCAGCTAGCTATGCTGGCATGTGTTACACATCCACTGCCATACTTCTCCTGGCATAGCTGGCAATACCTCACATCGTCACAGTCCTTAAATACTTTGCCATCTTTTACTCAAGTTTCCCAGCTATAGTCATTTTAGTTTCATTTGTTTTTTTTTTTTTTGTATTTTGTCCTTTGTCTTCCTGTCCATCTAGCTCTTTCAGTAATTTATACATATTTTCATGCTCTGTGTATGCTGTATTCATGATTTCTGTCATCTTCCTCTTTTGCTTCACTGTTTGGATTCCCATCCATGATTACATCAACCCCTTCCATTTCGTCTTCACCGTTTAGACAGTAATTGTCTGTCTCACAATGACATTTTGTACAAGTACATTTCTCTATTTCTTAATCTGTGGCCCCATTCCCCATAGTATACACATCTTCTCCCTTCACATTCAATGCATATATGCCCATCTTGAGTTTATAGGGCATTTGGCTGCAGGGGTGTAGCTTGGATTTTCAAATTTGTACTGACAGCTCAAAAACTGCTACCCCCCCCCCCCCCAGCCAAGCTACGGCCATTCTCGTAATTCACGGTTCGCTCTTTTAGTGTCGATGAAGAGGCATTCGCTGTAATGCCTCTTCAGTAATATAATATAAATTCACTCAAACTCGGTCCCTTGAATTGAAAATTAACCTGAAATGTCAGTTCTTTGAAAAATGCAGCATGGTAGTTGGGGTAGAGACTTTATGCTTTTGTTTTCTGTAACTAAGGTACAGGTTTTGAGCTTGAGTAAATTACTAACAACCTGCTACCACTAACTAGGATGTTTCATTCACACACACACACCCCTACCTACCTCAGTGCAAGAAATATGGATAAAGCCTAAAATAAACAGGGACAGATATTAAATAATGTTCTCGTGAACTTAGAAAGTTGCTAGAATAACAGGATTTGTGCTAGTATGAATTTTTCTAAAGGACATGAAGTTTGAAGCTCAAATGTCTGTCATTATTTAGCAACTTCAGCCTTCAATGATTTTCTAGAAAATCACAAAATTTATGAGGAACAGACAAAAAATATGGGGCAAAAATCTGGACATTCTGCAAAATGTGGACAGTTGAGAGGTATGCTACCTACCACACACACACACACACACACAACACCTCTCAACCTCTTACAGCAACAAACTCATAAATAAAACTGAGGCAAAGGCCCAAAATAAGGACATTTTTTTTTAAATATTGCTCTTATAAACTTAGAAAGATAATAGAATAGTAGTAGGTCTTGCATCAGTACGAATTTTCTGAAAGGTATGAAATCTGAAACTGAAATGTCTGCATTATTTTCTAACTTCAGTCTTTAACAATTTGCCACTAATTTGCCAGAAAACTGCAATTTTATGAAAAAAACGGACCAAAAATGTGATGCAAAAATATAAAATTGCCAGACAATACAGCTGGGAACCTGTCAAAGGAGGGACACCATTTTAATATGAGCACAGTTAACTTAGAGCAGCTGACAAAATTAGAGAATCTACATGCATTTCTGAAATAAAAGTAATGTATAACTCTGATCATTACAGTTATTTATAAAAGTAAAGTAAACCCTCTGTTTTCTTCCAAAATTGCTATTTTGTGGAGGGATCATTAGGGGAAGAGCAACATTTTGAGCCAAAATCAGGGACAGTTGAGGTTTGGCTATGCCTAATTCTATAAAGCAATTTATTTGCATGTACCTCTCAACCTGTTAATGCAATAAATCTGGACAAGGCCAAATATACTGAGGGAACATATAAACAGTACTAAAATTGCTCTTGTATAAACTGGGACAGTTGATAGAACAGGTCTTATTTTAGCATGCATTTTTCTGAAGGTTATAAAGTCTGAAACTAGTGTGTCATTATTTAGTGACTTAATTCCTAAATCATTTGCCAGAAAACCACAAATTGAGGAACAAACCAAAAATAAGAAGCAAAAAATCTATTCATTCTTTGAAAATCTGGACAGTCGGGAGGTATAGTTCAGCTGGGGCTGTCTTAAGTTTGCCGCCCTTCCCCCTCACAAAACCATGGTCGAATGGAGCCTCCCCTGCAGCCATTCCAATGATCCATTACTTTGCTATTTCACTCCATTTACCATAAACACTAATGTGCATACTGATTTACTTCTATGATGATTTGAACTTCATTTGAAAGTTTTATTTTGCATTTTACAGCACAAACACTAAGACATCTGCTAAACAAACTTGGCATTAAAACTTCTCTGCCCTTGAAACTCACATTCATTGAAACAACATTAAAACCCACATTCAAAGAAAAATACATTTTACCCGTGGCAGATAAAAATTAATTCTGGGCTGCTTTTAAATCATAGGCCCCTTGCATATGAAACATACATGTGCTCTTTGATACACCTTCCTATTGCTTTGAACATTTTTCCAGTAAACAATGAAACAAAACTGCCCAATTCAGAACATTTCCATCATAAAAGTCTAGTCAAACTTTTACAGTCCACCATTATCAGTAAATAATATGCACAATCTCTGAAGTAGTAAAAAAGTCATCTAAATAATTCCACGTTAAATAAATCTAACTAATGAAGAGGTTGCTGCTAGCAATCACCTTTATATTTCATGACTTCACCGAAAAATAGTGTCTGATGCCCCTGAGGAATAAATTGCCTAAATTACATTAATAATAAGCTAGTAATATTGCAATAGGAAATGGATGGCAAACTGATAACAGGCTCATAGTTAGTGTCTTAACTTTCAGTACAGCAGCATTCACCCCTTATGGGAGTAGAACCAACAACCTTCTGCATTAAAAGCAAGTACACAACATTTTGTGCTACTAGCAATGTCAGCTGACTTAGCATAATCAGTACTAAACTTCTCTTCCCCTACAGCTCTCAGCTCCTTGTAAAATCTACGCAATACTCAACTACATCTCAACTTCGCAACACAAGAAGTCTGGAAAAAGCCAAATTTATTGGGGTGGGTCAAAAGGGCAAAAAACAGGAACACATTAAACATTGCTTGTATAATCTTGGAAAGCTGCTAGAATAAAATGCTGTGTTACCATCATACATTTTACTGCCAAGGTCACTGTGCAAAATAGTCAGAACAACATACCACTATGCCAAATCACCTGCTTTGTGAAAGAGAGGAAGACTGAAACTTAAATGGCTATCATTTAATGAATTGAGTTCTCACCATAGCTGTCAACCTCTTGGCACAAAACACCTGGACAAACCCAGTAATGAGGGAATACAGCCCACAAACATATTCAGTGAATTCAGTTCTTGCCATAGCTGTCAACCTTAGCACAAAAAACCTGGACAAAGCCAATAACAGGGTATTACAGTCCCAAAAATAAGGACAAATTTCAAATAGTCATAAACTTAAAAAAATTGCTATAAAAAAGGTTGTGTTAGTATATATTTATTGCTAGAATAAAACGTTGTTTTACTATGTCACAAACACAGGGATAAGATGCAGACTCCACACAGAAGGCACCCCAGCCAAGAATCAAACCAGAAAACCTATAGCTGTGAGGCAACAATACTGCCACTGCACCATCAGATATGTAAGGAAGTAAACATTCAGAAACCTGAAGTCTGAAATTTAAATGCCTGTCAATTTGTTAATCAGGACAGTCTGACTTGGAACAAAAAAAAACAATTCTCAGCAGAGGCCCAGGAAAAAATAATGCAGACATGTCTTTGTAACATGGGAGGACACAAAAGCAAACCCACACAAAACACAGGGAGAAGATACAGACCCCCCCCCCCCCACAAAGATGGCACCCCAGCCAAGAACCAAACCCAAGAACCTACAGCTGTGAGACATCAATGCTACGTTGCTACCACTGCACCATCAAATTTCAAGCATTGCAATATTTAAAAACCACAGATACGATACAGATATTGATCAGATCAAATATGAGGCAAAAATCTGCAATTTTTTTACAAATGGTGGTGGGTAGGGAATTCAGGTCTTTAACACCTGCATACAAGGTACAGGGTTCAAGCCTGAGGTATTCCCTACCACACCACCATGACTAATCACCAGTACATCCCACCTGGGGCATTTACACACACACACACACACACACACACACACACACACACACACACACACACACACTACTCACCAACCCTCTCGGGTCTTCCATAACACTTGAATCCTACATCCAACCCTCTCGGGTCTTCCATAACACTTGAATCCTACATCCAACCCTCTCGGTTGCAAGACCCTTCTAAATAGTCTCCAAAACACTTGAATCCTCTCCCGCTCGTGTAACTGCCAGAAATACATGCGCGGTGAGCTCCATTCCGACTGGCTGATGTCATCGTGCAGTAAAGCGCGAAAAACAAAAATTTAAAAAGCTACCCCCCTTCTAAATAAGTTGTACTGAAATCAGTACAGTGCGTATGCCTCCCGACGTCCCTGTTTGGCTGCCCTGCATTGTGAACATCTCTCTTGTCCTTCCCAGATGAGAAAACAATATGTATGTATTATGTGCAGTTTGCCCATATTCTTTGTTTAGCAAAACCATGGCTTCTATTCCCACTTTCCAAAGTTCTTGCATGTTTAT
Source organism: Protopterus annectens (assembly GCF_019279795.1). Taxonomy (NCBI): domain Eukaryota; kingdom Metazoa; phylum Chordata; order Ceratodontiformes; family Protopteridae; genus Protopterus; species Protopterus annectens. The sequence continues at coordinate 211,501,106 of NC_056733.1, forward strand.
TATTTTATTTTAAACCATGGTTTGCATTCCCACTTTCCAAAGTTCTAGCACGTTTACTAATTTTTTTTTTTTTAGATTTAGTATGTACTTTACAATGTTCAATATTGTTTTTAACATGCTCAGATGTACATCTTCCTCTAATATATTTGTCATTTTCATTTTTCTGTTTATAGTATGTTCTGAAAAGAACTTACTCTGTGGCTGCGCATTTGTTTTCTTTTAGTCTATATGGCCGTCACCGTATATGTACGTAGTACTGTTTCTGTTGTTAGGTCATACATTGTGTCCAGAATGAATGAAAAGCTCTTACCTTGGCTGCCGTAATTCCTAGTAGTTGCAGTAGTCTAATCCATATAGTATTTCTTCTTGATGCCCTTGCACATTTATACTTTATTCTAATAAAGTACAGTTGTTTTAGAAAACTTATAACAGTAGGTACATGAACAAATTATTGCTGCAGTATCCTTAGTCGTATGGGTTATATCCTGCCTAGGATATAACTGCTAGCCAGTATCCAAAGCTGAATGGCACATTCCACACATCCAGACTGTTGATAGCTCAAGCAAGATGGGAGAAAAATCAGTGATCTGGTTGCAGAGCCCTGCAGGGCTTTCATGGAAAGAAACGGAGGAAGGCTAGAGCCCTGAAAGAGGTCAGTGTCTGATGAATATAAAGCCATACTGCAGTAGTGGTGCTGCGGTAGCGCTGTCGCCTCACAGTTAGATGTTGCCCGTTCGATTCTCAGAGCGTCTTCTGTGTGGTGACATGCGTGAATGGGCGTTCCTTCGTTGAAGGTTGTGCGTTAGGCCCGGCAAGCCAGCACGTAAAAATCTACTGCCAATCATTAGCGAACCAGAGTTCCGCTGTGGCGACCCCTAACCGGGAAAAGCCGAAAGGCACAACAACCACAACATCCTTACAATGGCAACAAAAATAATACAAAAAAAGAGAGTGGAGAGAGGGTTTGACTATTGCAGCCATGAACATTTATTGTTATGGTACATTTACTTACACAACTGTACTGTGTTTATCATTAGATCACTGCTGCAGTCACCTTAGCTGTATGGGTAGCATACCATAGCTTATAAAGTTTGGGGGAGAAAGAGTGAAGGTCTTGGAGCCCCTGGGAAATGGTTCTAACAAAGCTTGCTGTAGAATTGAAAATGAGTCTCATTTGTAGTAGTTCATAAATATATGTAAGAGGACCAAGTTGCTGCTTCTAGAATACTTCTAGAGTCTACCCCTTTCCAAAAAGCCACTGAAAAGCCAAGACTTCAGTAGAATGTGCTTTGAACCCTGCCTGGAATTGACTTGTTAAGGTAGGAATAACACAAAAGGAAATAGCATGGGGCAATATTGTGGAAATTCTGTATTAAAAGTGGTTGTTCTGTTTAATCTGCATAACAAATAAGTGATCATACTTTCTGAAGGTTTTAGGTAATGATAGTGTCTGAATAGTTTGTGAAGAATCCTTTGATATTCATTTTGAAAAGAAGACTGGGAGATGGATAACTTGGCTCAGAGTAAACTCAGATACCACGTTAGGCATAAATGAAGGATTATTTCTCAAAGAAACCCTATTTTTTGGAAAATGTGATGAGCTTAACCCACCATAAGAGACACTCTTTGTGCAGAAGTCATAGCAGTCAGTAGTGCATTTGTTTCCATGTTTAGAACCTCAAGTGAACCTGATGGGCTGGTTTAAATGGAGTAAGAGTTAACTTTTCCAAAACAAAATTACGAGTCCAAGGAGGAACCACCTGTTTTCCTGATAAACAGATGTGCAAAACCCCTTTCAAAAACATTTTGACATGTGAGTGCATTGAAAAAGGGGGATCCATGGACAGACATTTTGAAATGACTGACAAATGAACCTTGACAGAGTATTAACAGTCTGCACAAATATTGTAGAACCAGAGAAATTCTAGCCTTAAAAGGGTCTTGGTTCTTAATGCAGCACCAAATGGAAAATCTTTACCATTGGCTAATTTATGATTTCCTAGTAGCAGGTTTCTTTGCCTCCTTTAATACCTATTGCATGCCTTCTGAAAATAGATACCTAAAGGTGATAACATTCTATCATCCAGGTGGTCAGTTTTAAGTTGGGATGTTATCAAACAACTCCTGTCTTGACCAAGTAGATCCAGTCTGTGAGGAAACTTGTGGTAATTGCCTTTGACCATGTCCAAAAGAAGGAAGAGCCACTGTTGCCTGGGCCAGAAGGGAATCACCGCAGTGATCTTTGGAGAGTCCTTCTGAAACTTCAGAATGACTTTAGATTTCAGTGACAAGGCATACAGGAACATTCCTCTCCAGGGAAATGAGAATGCTTCTGTTTTCCACTACTGCTTACAAGGAACCCTGAAACAGAATTTTGTCTGTTTGTTGTAAATGGAGGCTGGATCAAATGTTGGAAGACCCCCCTGGTTCTATTCTCCATTTATGAGGGTCTCTTGTGGTCTAGCTCAGCTTCCCTGCTACAATGTTTTGCTCTAGAATTTAAGATGCTTGTGGAGTGAGACTGTGCAGAATTGCTCTTTCTCAGACTGCCATGGTTAATCTGTATACAGGGTATGATCCTGAACCCTCTTGTTGTTTATGTACCACATTACTGTGGTGATGTTCTTACTGTTTCACTGTTGCAGTCATCACACTTGGGTTATTTGCCTGCAGGTAGCCCTCAGTCGGCCCGAATACCAGAGTCTTGGGATTTCTGTCTCGCCTGCTGGTGCTTTTTCCATGACGTCAGGGGTATAAAACATGCAGCCGACGCCATTACATCAGCTTTTCTTGCCGAGCAGAGTCCGAAGCAGAAGCAGTTTGCAAGTGCTGGTCAGCCGCCTCCTGAAATTTTCGTTTTTCGAGTTTCAGACCTGAAGTCTTCTAAAAGATAAGTACCCTGTTGAGGATCCTTTTTCTTGCTCTAACCGATGTCAGAAAAAATTAATAATGAGATTTTAATTCTTACTGTGTCACCTGTTTAGGCCCAGATCATGACATTCCTTGCTGTCGGTTTCGCCTGAACTATTCGTCGTCAGGCTGTTTTTGTCACTAAATTCTTTCACGCTCGTTCTCCATATTCCGAAATGGCTTCGATAAGCCATCCGACTACCAATCTTCTGAAAAAATGTAAAGATAAAGATGGAGACAGACTGCATAGGTCCTAAACTGCTGATGATGCTTCCAGTAAGGTAGTCGCCAGTCCGCCGGTACTCAGTGAGGTGCTTTTGCAGCCCCTGATACCCACTTCTACAGATTTGCAGGCCTCTACTGAGACCCATTCAGAGTCTGGTATGCATTGAGATGCTTCTTTGACTATGGAACCTGCGGATGTTTCTACCTTGGATGGGTCCGGAGCCGCTGTGCAAGCACCGGCTTCTGAGGGTGTATTCAGGCCTTCTGATGTTCATATTAAACAGACGACTTTGTTTCAAACCAAAATTACTGAATTTTTCAGGCCCAGAGTTCGCATTATGCCTAGAAAACCAACGACCAAAACGCATTCTCAGGCCCCCATGCCACAGAAACAAATGCTTAGAATGGCTGAAGACCTTATTACTTTAATTAGGGGAAGCCAGACTGCCCCCTCTAAAAGACCTAGAACTGATTTTCCTTCTGATTCTTTAGCTCATGAGTCCGATTACTCTGACCCTTCTGATTACCAGGACATACCTTTATCTGCCTATGAGGATTCTGATGCAGAGGATTCCATTCCCTCTGTTTCCCCACCAGAGGATTTTTCCTTTGGTGAAACCCTACATACCCTTAAAGAGCATTTCTGTTGGGAGTGCCAGGACTACCCAAAGTCCAAAAAGAGACTCTCGGGAATTTTTAAACTTGCCTCAGCACAGGCCTCTAGCTATCCCTCCTGTTCTGGAAATTGTAGATTGTCTTCATGGAATCCAGCCTTACACCTGATGCTTTGCCTCCAGCTACAGAGTACCTGACTCCCACAAATTCCTCTTTAAGAATCCTGCTGCAGATCCAGAGACCATTTCCCAGGGACCTAAAGGCATTAAGGCTACTACAGCCAAAAACCCTCCCCCTTCGGACTGGGATTCTAGGGCTTTAGACAAATGGGGTAAGAAGGTATACACCTCTGCTACGCTTGCCATCAGGGCTTTAAATTGCCAATTTCATATGTTAAAGTATCAGCAACATATTATGGAGCTAATTAAACAGAAAATGATGTTGATTCCTGATTGTGCAGAACAAAGATTTACAAGAGTTAATGCATTCTGCTAACCAAGTTGGAAAACATACTTTGCAATGTGGTTTTGATGCCTTAATAGCATCTTGCAGGGCTGCTGTCACTGGGTCTGTTCTTAAAAGGCATGCTTGGCTTAAGGAACAAATCTTGTCAGACCATGTCAAAGCAAAATTACTAGATGCTCCATTAAACCAAGAATGTCTGTTTGGCACTAAAGCAGAAGTCATCCTCAAAAAGATGGAAGAAAAAAGCTAGATCTATGCAAACCGTTAAAGATTTCCTACAGGTACAGCCACCTAGATTCATTAGGCATTGGCTTTCTAAAAACTGGTCTTTTCCAGTCCCTCCCAGACCTTCTCAGTCTAAACCCAGGGGCAGCAGACCACCAAGACTACAGTCTCACGATATGCACAGATCTAAATAATGGAGTGCTCCCACCTCAGAAACAGGGAGTAGTAAGCCACCACCCAATGGTAAAAATTCACAATGACTTATCCTTAATTCTTCCAAGCCTTGCCCAAGTACTTGCACCCTTAGGAGGAAAACTAGCCCTGCATGCAAAAAAACTGGGAATACATTACCCAGGACAGATGGGTCTTGCACATTGTATCCCAGGGATACAAATTCTACTTCCACTCACTGCCAACCCCAAGCGGATGGCCAGACCTCCCCCCAAACTAGTGGGCAGAGGCCCAAAAGCAAGTATTTTCTCTTCTCAGTATCACGGCTATTCAGCCTGTCCCAGCAGAACAAAGGAGACAAGGTTTCTACTCTAGAATTTCTCTCGTACCCAGAAAAGAAAACTCTTGGCGCCCTATCCTGGATCTGTCTATTTTGAACACCTTCCTGGTGGTTCCACGATTCAAAATGCTTGCTCTCCAACAGCTGCTTCCTGTACTAGCCAAGGACTCCTGGCTGGTCACCGTAGAGAAGCTTATCTACACATCCCCATAAGGGAATCTTGCAGGAAATATCTACGTTTTAGAGAGGCTCTATGCACTATCAGTTCTCTGCACTTCCCTTTGGCTTATTTGCTGCGCGCAGGGTATTCACAAAATACCTAGCTCCAGCCATTGCATATTGCAGGCAGAGAAAAATTCAAATTTACCCATACTTGGACGATTGCCTGACTCAGGCGGACAGTCAGCAATTGCTACTTCAGCACCTGATATTTGTAAAGAGACTTGTAACTTCACTGGGGTACACCATCAATGAAAATAAATCACATCTGGTACTCAGCCAAAAGATTGTATTTCTGGGAGCAAGCTTGAACACAACTTCCCAGATGGCATTCCTCACTCCAAAAAAACAAATTTATTTGACAAACTACTTCAATCTACTGGCCACCCAAACCTAGCTATCAGCAAGAAAATTACTGCAAGTCCTAGGGTTCATGGCCTCTTGCATTCTGCTAATTCCATATGCAAGACTATATATGAGGAAACTTCAATGGTACTTAAAAAGTCTCTGGTGTCAACATTCTTAGGAGCTGGAAACGATGATTCCTATCATTCATTGTCTAAGGACAGAGTTCCTTTGGTTGACAGAGGCCTGCTACCACAACAAGGGACTCCCTTTCACTCAACCCCCTGCCGCCCATCCCCAACAGACGCATCAGACTATGCATGGGGGGCTCACATGGCAGAACAATGCATTCAAGGCAAATGGAGCCCAAAGCAAATGCACCTGCATATCAATCAAAAAGAAATGTTAGCTGTACAGAATGCTCTGACAGCCTTCAAGTGCCGTATTCTCCCAGGGCAACTATTGATAAAAACAGACAACACCACAGTTATGTGGTACATAAACAAGCAGGGGGGAACCCATTCCTACCCACTCTGCAGGTTGGCCATGGCTCTGTGGAACACAGCCATGAGCAATCCAGTGCACCTGCAACCTCATTTCCTACCAGGCAAACTAAATTCAGTGGCAGATGACTTAAGCAGAGATCTAATGGACCCACACAAGTGGAAACTGGAACCCAAATCATTCAAACTTCTGATCCACAGGTGGAGAGCACCACATGTGGACCTCTTTGCTTCCCCACAGAACTATCAGTTGAGCAAATATTGCACCAGAACTCCCCACAGCCAAGCATGGAAAGTGGATGCCCTGTCCTTTACATGGGAAAACCTCTCAATCTATGCCTTTCCCCCTCTGCCCCTCCTCTCAAAGGTTTTACTAAAGATCAAACGGGACAAGCCAAGGACAACCCTGATTGCACCAGACTGGCCACGCCAGCACTGGTACCCACTTTTGCGCAGTCTGGCAGTAGTGCCACCATGGCACCTGCCTCAGACCCCTTCCCTGCTGTCCCAGCAGGAGGGCCAGATTTTGCATCCTCAGCTACAAACCCTGAACCTAGCAGCCTGCCTCATCCCCTGAACTCATCACCAGCAACCCTCAGTAAACTGGTGCTGGATCCTGTTCAGAAAAGTGGAAAAGATACTGTTCTTGGAGCCAGTCTCAGGGAATGGACACAACTGTACCCAGCTTACCTCGTATACTAAATTACTTAACAGAAATGCTCCACAAAGGCCTATCCTTCTCTTCAATTAAGATTCATGCCTCTGCCATCTCAGCTCATTATAATACTGAGCCACCCCTCTTCTCTGATCCTCTCGTCAAACAGTTCCTGAGAGGAGCCAGAAATTTAAGACCCCCCCAGGAGAGCTCCCACTCCAGCCTGGGACCTTAACTTTGTATTGGAGAAGCTCACACTTCCACCCTTTGAACCTGCTGCTAAAGCAGAGTTAAAATTCCTTTCCTGGAAAACAGCTTTACTTCTAGCCATTACTTCAGCAAGAAGAGTGTCTGAATTGCAGGCTCTTATGGCCGTGGAACCCTTCATTATCTTCCACGCGGACAGGGTTTCCTTCAGGACTAACCCATCTTTTATGCCCAATTTGGTATCTAGTGTGGCTTAAAACCAATCCATTTATTTGCCAACCTTTTTTCCTAATCCTCAGAATAAGGGGGAAAGGATCCTACACTCCCTTGGACATGCACAGACAGCTTAGGTTTTATCTGGACAGGACTAAACCTTTCAGAAAATCTGACCAGCTGCTAATCAGCTTTGCTACAGGGGCAGAGAGCAGGGCCATTTCAAAGCAAACCATTTCTAAATGGATAGCACACTGCATCCATTTCTGCTACAAACTCCACGGGAAACCTACCCCACAGGGGATCAGAACCCATTCCACTAGGGCTACATCAACGTCTGCATCATTTCTCAGGGGAGTCCCTACCAGGGACATCCAGGAAGCTGCAACCTGGAGCTCTGTACACACCTTCACCAAGCATTACCACTTGCCTATCTTTTCTAAATCCAGAGCTGGATTTGCCACAGCAGTCTTACAAGGCCTGCTAGCCAGCCCTAATGCTTCTTGACTGCCTCCACCCTTCCACAGCTGTGGGAATCAACCCAAGTGTGATGATTGCAACAGTGAAGCACGAAGAACATAGTACAGTTGTGTACACTTACCATAAATGTAGATTTTTGAGTTTATTCATTGTTGCAGTCCTGGTTACCCTTCCTCTAGCCCCCTGACTTCTCTATACTTCTACCTATCCTTTTTATGTTTGGCCATATCTTATAACATCGGTATTTACTTTTTACTGGGGGTGTTCCACATCATGTAATTGCTTTCTATTTTGGGGGCTCTTGACATCTGGGGCAAAAAAAACTGATGTAATGGCGTTGGCTTCATGTTTTATACCCCTGACGACCTGACGTCATGGAAGAAGGGACAGCATCCGACGCAGAAACCAAAACTGTGGTATTTGGGACGACTTGAGGGCTGCCTGCAGGCAGATAACCCATGACTGCAACAGTGAATACACTCTAACATCTACATTTATGGTAAGTGTACACAGCTGTACTTTCTGTATAATCACTTGTTGAGGTTCTGGGGACCACAGATGATCGAGAGAGGTGAATGGGTTAATTACTGCCATGCTCTCTTTGATGTTTGTGTTTTGATCTGTATTTTTTGTTCCAAAGACCCTGCACTTTTACCCACAAAGACAGAGCCCCACCCAAGCAAAGTCTGAGGCATCTGTTACAGACTATATTGGAGCTGGAAGAGAGAATGGGAGACCAAGATTCTTATAAAACTAGTCTTTCCACCAAAGTCATTCCCTTTTTGCAAAGTCCCTAAACTGGAATTTGAAAAGTAATGGGGTGTTGATGCTAGGACCACACATATTTTAGGTACCAACGAATCATTCTCATGTTGGAGTCTGGCTAGAAAATCATGAGAATCGCAAATGCCATGAATCCTAATGCCCTGTAAAATTCCTTTGCTGAAGTCCTGCACAGAGTGGAAAATCTCAGGAACAGATGTAGATATAGATCTGTTTTTTTTTTCCCTATGGGGGAAAAAAGAAAGCTTTTTGAACTGAAGTAGCCAAAAGGTACTCCAGGAGCACTATCTTTTGGAAGCAGCAAGACAAAACTTTAGAATGTTCTCCTGGAAAGCCAGTCTGTAATAAAGATATCTTACCCAAGTGAGAGATCCCTGACACTTTGAAAAAGACTGCAAAGATAAGCCATCTAAATAAGGAAAAATGTGGATATATTATGGTCTGCAAAAAGACTTTCACTGGAACTAGACACTTGGGGGGGGGGGGGTATCCACTGCCCCAAGGGTGTTCACAAGGGGTAATGCAGAGAATTGACGGCGTAATACAGGCACACAAACCTTTAACAATACTGAAGTCTGTGACAACAGGAATGTATTGATAGGAATCCTTTAAATCCAGAGTTATCAAAAAATGTAATGGTATAACATTTTAAACTTTGAGACTTTCGTAAACTGAGAGAGGAAAGATCTAGGACTGGTCTCCATGAAGTTTCTTTGTTTGGTCCGACCAGTTATAGACAACAAACCAGGAAAAAAGGCAATGGGGCAGCCAAAAGCACGAAAACAACTGACTGATTCAAAAAAGTTTAACGAGTTAAAGTGCTTTTTGTTTGCTTCCTTAAGCAAACTTCTTCAGAACGTCAATTTTGTCAAAATTGACGTTCTGAAGAAGTTTGCTTAAGGAAGCAAACGAAAAGCGCTTTAACTCATTAAACCTTTTTGAATCTGTCAGTTGTTTTCGTGCTTTTGGCTGCCCCATTGCCTTTTTTCCTGGTTTGTTTTCTTTGTTTGGTACCAGAAACATTTTTTGAATAAAAACACTCTCCATGTCAGGGAAAGAGGCACAGGCTCCTTTACCCCATTGAGTCAACAAATACTGAATGACAGAGGGGAATAAAAAGTTTGATTTGGTGGATGAATGGGACTCCCCTGAAAAGGAGCTAGTGTCCCCCCACTGCCATCTGTACCCCGGATCACTCTTGGTTTGCATTTCTCAGCAATTATTTTTGCCAAAAGGGAAATGGAGAGAGAGAGAGATTTTTTGAGAAGACTTAAAGGATTGCTGGAGGCTTGTAATGTGCAGATACTCAGATTTGTTGTACCTTCCATGCTTCTAGGAGCCCCTTCTTCATTTTTTGAAGCATCCTTGCCATTGTTTTTTGAATGTCTGCCTGTCAGAAGATTGATGAGACTGCGTATTTTGCTTTATTTGGATCCTGGTTTAGGGTGAAACTGTTAATAATAAATCTGGCGGTGGAGGCTGATCACCCCTTGAATTAGTTTTCCTTTCTCATAACATTTTTTTCAGGCCCTGTGAAGCAGATGGTCCAAAAACTACAGTTCTGTTAAGGAGAGAATTTGTAATTTCAGCTTTAACATCTTCAGGCAAACTCAAGAACATAACCATGCAAACATTATTCTCACTGACCCATTAACTGCTGCTCTGGAAGAGCCATAAGCTGAGTCATAAGAACACTTCGAAGAATGTTTGGTTACTTGAGAAACAAAAGCAGTATCACCATTAAGAGAAAATTTGTCCCCTGAAGAAAGAAAGATAGCAGTAACGTTACATGTATTTTCAAAAAAAGCAAGTAAAATCTTTAACGTGAGCTTGACAATCAAAAATCCTAAAAAGAAGTGGCAGAGGAATATATTCTTTTCAAATATGTATCAAAAACTGTCCCATACTTGTCGGGGGAGGGATTAGCATTTAGCAAATTTTTAACTGAAGGATTTGACAAGGAAAGTAGTCTGTACTGTGTCAGATCTGGGATTGCAAAACATATTTGTAAGAGTGAGAAACTGTATACAGTCTGTCTTCCTTGTCAGATCTGGATTGCAAAACATATTTGTAAGAGTAAGAAACTGTATACAGTCTCTTCCTTCTTAGGGCTGCAGGCTGGCTGTCAGGCATGTTGTAGGTTGTAATAAATATATCCTCCAAGGCTGGAGGAACACAGTAGGCTGATGAGGCTCCATTTTCGGTAATGCCATTAGTGATGAAGTTCTTGCACAATGTAAGGTTAGTACTATTTCAGCTAATAAGAATATCTACTTCACCCTTGATAGTAAGAATATTGCTAGATGTGTTTTAAGAACTGGAATTTGTTTCTGCTGGACCCTGTACTGGTTGAAAGGTTAGGTGAAAAAACATGTATTGTGTGCAGGTGTGACGAGATTTAAGACTTATTTGGAATGTAAGAATAATAATAATAATTGTAATACTGTGGACGATCCCATAAGAAAAAATGGGACATTTAAATGTGGCACCCATAGACTGTCCATTTGTATCAAGTGGTGAGAGCTTAAAGGTTAGAAACATTACATATAAAGTCAGAGCCACTACAATTGCATTTCTGTGGTCTGTTTGGCTCAGTGTGTGGGAATGCCCTGTACTTTAAACAGGGAAAACTTCCAGAAAATTCAAAGATCGTATTTACAAGCATAATTTAAATATTAACAATAAGAAAAATGCCGATGCTCTTTATAACATATTGCTGAAAATGTTGCACATAAATTCGTTCTTAGGGTCATTGAAGAAATCATTAAGGATCTTCAGGGCAAAATAATAAACAAACATTTGGAAGTGTGTGAATCTAAATGGCAGCCTAGGTTAAATACCATAGCATGGCCTGACTTGAACGATACTTGTTCATAACAGACTGTTTTAAAGTTGACACATTTTAACGCTAGCAGCTACTTGGCTTGTGGTTCCACCCACGTGGTCTGTGTTGCGCAGTTTGTAAAACGAGCATCTCTGTTCTAACCAGATGCTTATAGTTGACTGCCTAACCACATTTACTAAATTAACCAAGGGCTAGGGTAGGGTGTTTTATAGTTGTGTGCTTATTCATATGTTCTATATTTGTCGGGGGAAGGGTACGCAGTCGCATTCTGCTTTGCTCCTTTTAAGCTCATAACTAGTACACAGTGTTTGTGGAACATATCTCTGTATTTTTGTTGATATTAGGTCAAGACCGCAAAATGTGTTACAGTACTGTATTACTCTTTAGCATCCCTACTGTTTCTTGATATTACCTCATCTCCGTCTGCACTGTTTGCAGAATTTATATCCCTGTTTTTTTAACACTAGATAAGGTCCGCTAAATGTGGTAAAGTACGGTACAATTATTAGCAGCCCAACAGTTTCTTTCCTTTACCTATCTCGGTGCAATAGTTGAAAAAGGACTACTTCCTTAACTACCCAATATTGTGTTTTTGGTGGATTTATGCCAACGCTCTGTGGGAATTAATACCATTATACCAAGTAGCTGTTACCTGTTTCATTACTTTGTGAACTTGCCTGGCTTATTTTACTTTTGTAATACAACCTCTTGCTGGGAATTGTCTTTTTTTAATGGCTACTACAAATTAGTATTTTTCTACTTTGCTATACTACACTGCTATTTATACCGGAATACTATTGTTTCTGTGCACAGTTTTAGGTATCTGAACACTGCTTGTTTTTAATCACAGTTTTTCCCCAATTCACTTTTCGGGCTACTTTAAACATCACATTTAGCCTTTTATCTGCATACTCTGACATGTTTTAGATTGTTTGTATTGATGCTAGACTGAATGTTCAAACCTAGCCTAGTTCTTAGAGCAATTCTGTTATGAATCTATAATTAGTATTTTATACATACTTGTAGAACTGTTGACCTACCTTATCTTATCTGTATACTAAAGGTTCTTTTTGATGCTTTATTACATTTTAATACCCTTTTTTCTACCTTTTTCACATTTTAATACCCTTTTTCACCTTCCTAGCAATCTAGCCACTACCTTGCATTAAGGGACCTGCCTGGCTTCTAAGGACCCCTGATCCACCTCAAGCCTTGCCAAATTGGACCATCCTTTTTTTTTTTGCTGCCCCTGTGCTTTCACCTGTCTGTACCGGACTTACTAAGTATGTTTCACTATTGATCCATATTGTAGGCTAATTGTCTTGTAATTAAACTTTGTAAAGTAATTTAGCCTCTGAGTCAGGAAAACCAGCAGCCAGACTCCTCTCCCTGACTAAAATCTCCTGATAGATTTTTCACTCGCTACTTACCTTATCCTTCCCCACCTACTTATTCTTTTCCTGGTTACCTGCTATCATTTCTTTTTTGCCCACTAGGTGGCAGTCTACTCTAGCCTTCGTGCCCTTACTCACTCCCCTTATTTTTCTAGTCTCAGCTCACTGCATTCCTTTTCTTCTATCTCTCATCCCTTGCCCCGTTGCCTGACTTCACCCCCTACTACGCCTCTGTTCCTAGTCCGTACTTTTCTCATCCTCTACCAACTATAGACTTAATTCTTTCTAGTTTCCCCTCCTTACTATCCTCTCTCCTACACCTTACCTGCTCTCCTAGCAGCTACTTACCTGCTCCATTGTCTCTCTCTCTGGGGTTCTGGTGCTCACCGATTGTCTCTGCTGAATCCTCCACTACTTGCTCTGGCCAGCTCCGTTCGCCCTACGGGATCATTCCGTTCCCCTACCCTACCCCCAGTGCTGTTACACATCCTTAGCCACACCCACTGTGCTACTTGGCCTATCATCTCACACTACCAATTATCTACCCCTCCATTTGCCAACTCTATCCTTAATCTTCTCCTCCCTACTGCAAGAAGACAAATAACCGTCTACTCTACCTCTATCTTCTCTTCTATCTCCCCCTTTAGCCACCCCTTATCTTTTCTACCATACCATATCTCATATTTTTACTTGATCTAACATTTTACATAACCTCACAACCCTATTATCTAAAATGATCTTCTTACAGAACTCTAACCTGAAAAAATATCTTCTTATTACTTACTTAATTTTCCTAGCATTACCCTATGCTCTAACCTTCTACAAACATTTCTCTCTAATTAATAATGTACCTCCCTACCAACAAACTCTACCAATCACACACCCCAGCTCCCACTCTCATAGCAACATAACCTGTACTTCAGTTTACCTACTCCCTAGATTTCATAGATCTTCCCTTGTCACTTACTTCTATAGTAAGACAAGCTTACCCAAGTACTTTAAAAGCATAAAGACTTTACTAAAACATCCCACTCAGCTTCTATTAGATGGAGATATCCATCCTAATCCTGGCCCAATTCCACATATCTACAATAGCCCACAAAAACAAACATCTAATGGTGTTTCTACCTCTATACAATTGGTTAACTCTCTCAGAATAGCTCAACTTAATATCTGTAGCATTAACAACAAACTCAGTCAATTACACGCCCTTTTACAAGTGTATGCATTTGATATCCTTTGCCTTACAGAAACTTGGTTGAAACCCTCTACTCATGACCTAGAAATAACCCCACCTGGATATAACATCCTTAGATGTGACCGCACTTCCAAGAAGGGTGGGGGTGTAGCTATCTTGTATAAATCTGAACTTCTACTCTCATCCTATAATGTGTTACCACCCTCTAATAGCAATGCAGAAACCCTTACCATCAAACTCCAGCTTAATAAATCTAAATCTATTTATATAATTTGTACCTACATTCCTCCAGGAAACAATATTAACACTCTGGAAAACATTCTTAGTAGCCTTTCCACCCTTCTACCATAAGAAACAATTGTACTTGGTGATTTTAACATGAACTGGACTACTTGTAGCTCCCCCCAATCCTAACACCCATATTAATCTTTATGGCTTCTCTCAAATAATAAATACCCCCACAAGAATCCACAAACCTAATAATAAAGAAACCATCCTTGACTGGATCCTTATAAATAGTCATCCTGAAACCTATACAACAGGAACGCTTCCAGATGACATTAGCGACCATGTTCTAACCTGTATAACAAAGCAAAAGGCTCATAGTCCCAAAAATAACACTTTTATATCCTATCGCTCAAAGAAACACTTTCAAGCAGAGAGCTTTCAAAGTGAACTAAAGGCCTGCAACTGGTCACCACTGAAACAACTCAAACTAGATGAAGCTGTTTCCTACTTTAATACTAAATTCCTACAAATCCTAGATCTCCACGCCCCCCTCACTCTTCCCGAGTTAGGACCAAAGCAGCCCCATGGCTCACAAAACAAACCAGGGAAAAATATTCCTAAGGAACAAAATATGGGCCAAATGGAGAGCCACTAAGAGCTCTGCAGACCACCTATTCTTTAAGCAGCTAAGAAATGCTACCAAAAAAGACATTTTCCTAGACAAAAAAAACTTTTATTTCCACCTTCAACAATCTCACCCAAAAAACCCTCAAAAGTTCTGGTCAGGCATTAATAAACTTCTCCAACCAGGACATACCAAAACTCCAGCCCCATCTTCAATTCCCCACAATAATCCTTTGCAAATAGCTGATGCCTTCAACAATTACTTCACGGAAACAATTCAAACTCTTGCAAAGACACTACCTCCCATTTCCCCCAGCCCTTTCCAAAATACAAACAGCTCAGTGTCCTCCTTCCCTACACAACCCGTACCAACATCCTTTATCTGCAAACTCCTTCAAAAACTCGAACCTTGCACCCCTTCTGTTGACCACCTGCCAGCTGAATACTTCCAAATAGCAACCAAAGTCATTGCATACCCCGTATCCATCCTTATAAATCGAACAATCATAGAAGGTAACATCCCATCCATATGGAAAGTCTCCCACATTATCCCCTTACATAAAGGAGGCAAATCCACTGATATCTCTAATTTCCGACCAATTGCATTACTCTCCCCACTGGCCAAAATAATGGAAAAATGTATTCACCATCAACTACTTCAACATCTGCTCCATAATAATTTACTAGCCAACTGCCAGCACGGCTTTAGGCCCTTTCATAGCACAACTGCCACCCTGCTAACTTTTACTGACTGTATAAACAGGAATTGAAATAACTCCCTATCTTCTGCACTATTCATTGACTTATCAAAAGCCTTTGATATGGTGAACCACGACTTACTCATCAGTGTGCTAAAAGCCCAATCTCTTGACCCACTAGCAATACGTTGCTTTACATTATATCTAGAAAATAGACAACAAGCAGTACTCTGAGACAATAATCTCTCCACACCTCTACCCGTAAACATTGGAGTCCCTCAAGGCTCTGTCCTAGGCCCTCTTCTATTTTCCATTTTTATTAATGATCTCAACACTGTTTTTCCTAAAGCCACCTGCATACAATATGCTGATGACTCTACTTTAATCTATACTGCTAAGTCATCAACCTCTGTTCAGACCATGACTCAAACAGTGTTTAACACTGTTGAAAAGTGGTTTACCCACCATTGCCTCCTCCTAAATCCCAAAAAAACAAAATTGCTGCTTCTCGCTCCCACCCAAAAGTCACCAGAAATCCACTTTACAATTACCACTAACAATGGAACTACTATTTCCCCTGATACTACCACACGTCTCCTGGGCATTACCATAGATAATAAACTCAGCTATGACGACCATATCAATAATACCATCTAAACTGTTAATAAAAACTAGGCTCCCTGTATAGAATCAAACCCTACCTCACACCACTAGCTAGAACCTCTATTGCCCAGACTCACCTCATTTCTACCCTATTCTATGCTTCTGCTATATACATCAATCTATCAAAACACAATCTAAACAAACTTGAAACTAGCTGTAACAACATAGCCAGATTTGCCACAGGCAACCCTTTTAGAACCACCACTGTCACAACCTTAAACAACTCGGATGGTCAGAACTACAAAACCATCTACCGTATAATCAACTAGTGATAATACAAAAAATTCTTCATCACCCAAATAATACCCCAATCCTCACTAACCTGATCTCCCCATATAAAAATCTTCCAACACTTTGCTCTGCAAATAAGTTACTAATTTCCAATATTAAATCTAATAATAAAGCTGGGGACTCACTTTTTACTAACGTTGTGGGGCAGAATCTGGAACAAGCTTCCTATGACACTCGCATCTCTCTCATCTACGTCTCTTTTTTCAAGAAACACCTCAAAGAACATCAGAAATTCCTCTGGCTTTGTCCCTGTTCTAAACCAGACTGAACCTTACTTCTTCCCCCTATTTTTCTCTTCTTACTATACCCCTTCCTTCTGTGCTATGTCCTCTCTGCAACAAGATTCTATAGAAGCCATCTGTATACTAGCCAGTGCTTTTTGTTCCTCTACAACCTTCTTTTTCTCCTTTTTGTCTTAGAAATGATAACATTAAACCCTTGAGTTTATCTGTACTTGTGTGTATCTTAAACTATGCATTGACTCTATACTACTATTCTTGAACATAATTTTTATTTTTTTCTTTCCAAATATAGGTTCATAGGTTCATACTAGGCTATCTGCCCTGGGGCATTTAAGCCTAGCCCGATTGTGTTTGGCTTATGCCACCCCTTGATTTTAGTATGCTGTGCCCTTTTTAAAGTTTAGTTTACTGTGCCTCTGTCTAATAGTGACACGGAAGTAATCCCCGGGACAAACCTACGATCCCCCATCCACTAAAGAGAGTCAGTGAGGTGCTCTGCCTAACATGAATTGGAATTCTATTCCAGAGCAAAGGAAGCCTCTGTGTTATGAATCTGTCCCTCCAGCATGTTCTATTTATTTCTGTGCTGAGGTTCAAGTCCCTCGAGCGCGTGGCTCTAAGGGATTTAGATTTACTGAGGTGGAGCATGTCCATTAATTCTGGGTTGGACATAGCTTTATATGTCAGGCATAGATCGCCTCGAAGTAGGCGGTATGCAACTGAGTAGAGCTGGAGTTTTTTTAACCGAGCAGCATATGGCATCTGTTCGAGTCCCTTGATCCTCCTGGTGAGGTACTTTTGGGGTCTTTCTAATTGCTGCAGGTGTCGGGTAAGGTACATCCCAAAGGGGGCATTGTATTCTATGATGGGCCTGATGAGGGATGAATAAAGGGGCATGATTACCTCTCTTGATCTAGATGTGAATTCTTTCATGATGAGGTGGGCTGTGTAGAAGGTCTTTCTGACCACTTTGGCAATGTGGTTGTCAAAGGAGAGATTGCTATCAACTTGGGGCCCCAGATCCCTAATTACTTTCTCTGTACTTAATGGGTTACCACCTATGTGGTAATTTGTGGGCACATTGTTTTTGCCAAAGGGTATGACTATACACTTTTTGGCATTTAGCTTTTGACCATGGCTCTGGCACCAGTTATCCGTCTCTGCGAGACCTTTTTAAAGGATGTTTGTGTCAGCTGGAGAGTAGATTATGGCGCCCAGTTTGCAGTCATCTGCAAACTTGGTGAACCATAGTCCTCCCACGTTGGCCTGTACCTCAGAAAGGTAAATACCAAACAAGAGAGGTCCCAGAACGGAACCTTGTGGGATGCCACTTGTGACCGGTTTCGAGTCCGACATGGCTCCAGCAACTCTGACTCTGTGGGTTCTGTCTTTGAGCCAGTTTGCGACCCATCTTGTGACATAGGGGTTTATATTTAGGCTGGATAGCTTATCAATGATGCCTGAGTGGGGTATTGTGTCAAATGCCTTTGCGAGGTCCAGATAGGCTGTGTGGACTACCTTCCCTTCATCTATGGCCTTGGTGACTGTTTCGAAGAAGTCGACCAGGTTCAAAAGGCAGGATCTGCCCTTGACGAAGCCAAATTGGGTAGGATCTAGTGTCTGTAGGTCCCCAATGTCTTTGTTTATGAGTTCCATGATGATCCTCTCTATAGCCTTGCAGACTAGGCTAGTCAGGCTTATGGGGTGATAGTTTCCAGGGTCCGCAGAGGTGCCACCTTTGTGGAGTGGGACCACTGTTGCTGTACGCCATTCTTTGGGCACATATCCTGTAGTGAGGCTGAGATTGTACAGCAGTTTTACTTGAGGGATTAGTTCTTCCTGGAGTTAATGTAGGACGCAACCCCGGACGCCATCTGGTCCCATGGAAGCAGTGTTTTTTGCTTTGGAGAGGGCGGCCTTCACCTGAGCATCAGAGATGTTTGGGAGGCTGCACTCTGCTTGGACAGATACTTGCTCTTTTGAGGGGGAGGGGGTGGAGAAGTTTGCACTGAACCTGTCTGCCAGGATATTGGCGATGTCTGTGGGTTCAGTGTATTTTTTGTCGTTTAGAATCAACTCAGAACAAGTCTGGGAGTTGCATCCCAGGTTCCTAACATAACTGAAAAAAGCCTTATGATTGTCTTTAGTGTGCTGTGCAATTTTTCTCTCTAAGCTGGCTTTGGAGGATTTTATGAGGGATCGTAATTTTTTACTAGTACTGATCAGAGATGCCTTCCCTTTTAGGGATTTTGCTCTATCATGTAGTAGCTTCCTCCTTCTGTTGTACAGTTTATTTATGGCTGGGGTCCACCAGACTGGACGCCTACCTTTGGATGATTGGGTCTTGATTTTGTTTGGGATAGCATGATCCATGCATTCCTGGAGATGTCCGTAGAATGCGTTTATATAGGGTTCTGCAGTTTGGGCCGTAGTTTCTGTCGGAAGAAAAATTCAGACGAGTCACATCTGCCTCAGGTGATGAAAAACTTCTTTATTAGCAGCTAACCAGATTACACAGCATGTTGGCCAAGATGATCTCCTCTGGTCAACTTGTTTACTGACATCAACTTTTATACTGCAAGCAAAACAACTTTTTGTTACATTTCTGACCGTTGACAGTTGGCTATGGCAAAAATTACCTCCAACCAACAGTTAGTGCAGAATGTTCAAGAAGTACAGAATGTTCAGTTCAACAATGGTAGCTCAAATTTTCCAGGACACACAGCCTGCTTCAGTAAATTAACTCTTACTCGGCCGTGCGTCCTTATCCCAGGCTTCACTAAGCTATAACCAAGTCTCTTTATTCTGAAAAGCAGAAAACAGTTATTATTCAGGTTTATAAGCAATGCTGCATTTTGTTCACAGATGAGGCCCATCTTTGACAGGCATATCCCAACAAATAACATGTTCACTTTGCAAGAAGAGGAAAAAGACAAATAACAGTATGTTTTTAAAACTTTTCTCTTAACATTTTCCCCCTGAAAACACTTTTTATTTGTCTTTATTTCAGCAATATATGGTAAAAACTAAGTTTTTCTTTGCATACATTACTTCATTGGCAAGACAAACTTTTAAACTTCAAAAACATTTGCAGAGAGTCACATTTCAATGCATTCACTTTCACCAGTCTGTTGCAATTGCTGGTACATTGTCTTCGTAACAGCAGTATCAACCAGTCTTTGTAGAAGACCTCTGATACAGGGTATACAACAGCAACCACATACCACCACGATAGCCACAGCGACTCCAACGGACACCAGGAAACTGCTGATGAGATGACCCCATTTTCCAAACCACGCTTGTAGAAAGTCTGTAAAGGGATTATTTACCCCAGAGTTCTCTGCCAATTCTTTGGATAACATTTCCAAACCTTTCAAAGCTCGAGTGATACTTCCGTCAGGCACAGTGTTGTTTGGAATGTACGTGCAACAGAAAGTCCCAAACATTCTGCAAACTCCTCCTTCTTTGGCCAGGAGCATATCCAACGCAATTCGATTCTGCCATGCCACCTGCGAAGTGGCCTGTAGTTGTTCAGCAATTCCTTTCAATGCATCTTTGGTATAGTTCACAAAACGCTGCTGGTTATAGTAAATGTAGTTGATCCAGTCCACATACTTATTAGGTTGAATCCAGACAAAGATGGATGTAATACCAGCTGCTATTTGGTTTATTGCTTTGTATTCATCAGGTACGCCTCTTGGTACACCAATGTTATCGATGTAGACACTGTTATCAAAGGATTGCTTCAGTGCCTCTCTTTTTCTCCTACTCAACCACTTCGGCTTTATTTCAGGTTCTCTTACGAAATTGCTTGCTGGAACTGGGAAAATGTAGAATGGCAGAATTAACTTTGCAAGTGCACAAGTTCCCTTCCAGGGAATCGTAAGCCTTGATCTGAGTTTGTTGTCTCCACATAACCACCATACGTCTGCTAAACTATGAGTTTGGTTCTCCAGAAATGGATTTTCATTGCCATTCACAGTAACATTGCAATAGTTCCGTCCCATATTGCCATAATTCTTCCCTGTGCCATCTCTGGAAATGCACATATACGAACCTGGATAAGAAATCGCTGCAGGTGGTTTCTCAACTTTGCTTATGACTGGAAAACACTGAGTTTCATTTTTGCATTTATCTTCAGTTTTGTTGAAGAATAATTTTAACAGACCCGTTAGGTTACCTTCATCTTGCATCAATGGGACTGTCGCTAGTTGCTGTTTACCTTCAGCACAAGAAACACAGTTCTCACGATGTGCCTCTCTTGTACTATATCTAGCCCAAGATAACCATTCATTATGGTGTACGAATCTCGTCTCGAGTAACAATTGTTCTTCTGTGAAGGCAAAATCTGCTTTACTTGTAGCATTTTTAAGGCTTTGTACTTTAAGTTGGAGGGTCCCCAAAGGATCAGTTCCAATTGGAAGAGACACTCTGATTCCATAAACTCCTGAATCACTTTCTTGTGGTGACACAATGGTTATAGTAATTACTTCGGTACCTTAGAAATGCGCAATTTTTATTCTTTGTTGCCTGCTTTTATCTTTCTCTGGTATCACTGCACCACTTGTTTCCCATCCATTCACATCTGTTGACCACCAAACATTTGACCAGGACGTACAGTCTCTATTGCACAAATATTTTGCACGAGTCAAGAAATCATCATTGTTCCATTTAGAACAGTCCAAAATTCCTTCACAAAGTTTCACCTTAAATACAGTAGTAACACCTGTTTGCACTTGCAGCACCACCATTCCTTTTTCTCTTGCAACTGTTCCTTCTTGTATGGACATATTACTTCCACCACCAAAATCATCATCATGTAACAGTTCAAGTACCAGTTGAACATGGCCATCCTCCCTAAGGACTGCCTCGCGCCGTTGGTTTCTTCACTGGGTTTGAGACAAACTAACCCCTATTGGGCTAATCCCCCTTTGCAGCCAGACTTTGCGCTCAGAGGTCCGGTGGAGTTTGACCAATATCAATGGCAGAAGGAAAAGTCTTGAGTTTTTTTACAGTGGGTGATATGAATCCACGAAGTCCTCTCAGCGATCTTTACAGCCGTAGGTGTCGAGATAAGTACTTGGTATGGGCCTTCCCACCTGGGGGATGACCAATTCTTTCTCTTCACAATTCGGATCCACACCCAGTCCCTGGGTGCCACGCTTAACAAGGTTTCATTTCTGGAATCTGCAAAGGAGTCATTGGTTACAAAAGATTTGACATTTAGCAACTTCTTCATATAATCCGCTAGATCCTCACCCCCCTCACGTTCCGCTGGCAACAATCCTTGCCACTGCGGGACGTAATATGGTCTCCCAAACAAAAGTTCAAATGGTGTAAGTCCTTTGTAGGAGGGTGAGATTCACATATACAGGAGTGCCAAAGGAAGGCACGCAGTCCATGATCTATGTGTTTCTGCCATCAGTTTGCGGAGCTTACTCTTCAAGACACCGTTGTGTCTTTACACCAGTACAGCTGACTGGGGATGGTAAGCACAATGATACTTGAGATCAGTTTGAAACACTTGACCCAACTTCTGAACAATCTGGTTAACAAAATGAGACCCATTATCACTGTAAATGCGTCTTGGTAAACCAAATCGGGGAATTATTTCTGTAGTCAAAAGTTTTGCTACTGTTTGTGCATTCGGGTGCTTTACTGGAAAAGCTTCTACC
Organism: Protopterus annectens; assembly: GCF_019279795.1. Lineage (NCBI taxonomy): Eukaryota > Metazoa > Chordata > Ceratodontiformes > Protopteridae > Protopterus > Protopterus annectens. Next base: position 211,523,320 of record NC_056733.1, read on the forward strand.
CATTTTGAAAAAGCATCAATAATGACTAAACAGAACCTTTTTCCCTCTGAGGGTGTCAATTCAATAAAGTCCATACAGAGTGTGTGGAATGGATATGGAGGGGTGGGGAATGCCTGCTGAGACTTTTTAACTCCCCCCTGAGCATGATACTTTGCACACAATAAACAAGATAAACAGAATTGCTTTGCATAAGTTGAAAACCCCTTACACCAAAACACCTTAGACACTATTTGAATCATCGTCTGTACTCCTACATGGGCAGATCCATGGCTAATCAATGCCGCATACCTAAAAAGGTTTGAGGGTAATACCATTTTGCCATCTGATGCCCTATACAACCCATCCTGTTGAGTGATACCATATTTTACCAAACGACATTTTTCCTTCTGTGTTGTCAATGTTTGCATTACTTTTAGTGTCTCTAAGTCTAAGAGGTGTCCGGGCTCTAAGTCATTGTCATGGAAAAGCAAATCATTTTCTTGAGCTGCCTTTTTTGCAGCCATATCAGCAAGGGCATTTCCCCTGGAGACGGGATCTTTTCTGTTGGTATGTGCGGAACATTTACATATCGCTATCTGAAGTGGTAGTTGCACTGCATCTAACAACTGTAAAATTAAATCCCTGTGATTTATTGGTTTGCCTGTCGCAGTAACCATTCCCCTATTCTTCCATTGTTGAGCGAAAACATGTACAGTGGAGAAAGCATATTGACTATCTGTATAAATTGTCACCTTTTTACCCTCCCCTAAGGTACAGGCTCGAGTCAAAGCCACCAACTCAGCTGCTTGTGCAGAATAAATGTTTGACAATCTTTTTGCCTCCAAAACTTCAGTTTCTGTGGTGACAGCATACCTTACTAGTGTTTTTCCTACAGTGTCCTTCTTTGCCGATCCGTCTACAAACAAAACAAGATCAGAATCTACCAACGGAATATCCGTTAAATCTTGTTAGGGAAGCACTTTGTCATGAATGCTGTCTAAACAAACGTGTGGAATACCTTCTTCTGGAGTCGTCAAAAGTGTCGCCGGATTAAGAGTAGTACATCCTTTCTATGGTCATATGAGGCTGTGTCAGCAGCACTGTCATACATGACAAATGTCGACTAGGAGATAAAAAGGGTATCTTATCTTGCAAAAGTATAGTAGCTACTGAATGTGGAACCCACAATTGTAATGGGTGGAACAAAACTAATGGTGCTGAGGCTTGTACTGCCATGGCGGCTGCCACTACAGCTTGAGCACAATGCGGCAATGCCCTTGCAACAGGATCTAATCTGGAGGAGTAGAAAGCTATCGGTCTGTGTTTATCCCCATGTACTTGTACCAGAACTGAAGTCATATATCCTCCCTTACAATCAACCATTTGTACAAACGGCTTAGAATAGTTCGGAAAACCCAAAACAGAGGATCCTGCTATCAATTGCTTAATTCTATTAAATGCTTGTACTGCCTTATTTGTCCACTGTATATTATTCGAGGATCCTGCTATCAATTGCTTAATTCTATTAAATGCTTGTACTGCCTTATTTGTCCACTGTATATTATTCTTAGCTGCCATGGGAGTGTCATAGATTAGGGTGGTCAATGGCCCTACTTCCTCAGCATAGTTAGGGATCCAACTTCTACAAAAATTAGTCGCACCTAAAAAGGGCATCATCTCCCGCTTAGTTGTGGGCATAGGTGCCTCAAGAATTGCTTGTTTTCTTTTGTTCTCCAATTGTCTACCTGCCTGTGAAATTAAATAACCCAAGTACTTTACTTGTGCTTTCCACAATTGTAACTTTTCTTTATTTACCTTATGTCCTTGCTCAGCTAAAAAACTAAGAAGGGCAAGGGTATCCTTTCTACAACTTTCCTGCGTGGGTGAGGCCAACAAAATATCATCTACATACAACAGAACCTGGCTTCCCTCTGGGGGAACAAACTGAGCTAAATTCGCAGCCATTTCTTGTGCGAATATTGTCGGACTCTCACAATAACCTTGTGGCAATCTGGTGTAAGTGTATCTTTTACCTTGATAAGTGAATGCAAACCAAAACCTACTCTCCTTATGTAGTGGTATGGAGAAAAAGGCATTGCTTATATCTATGACCGAAAAATATCTGTGCTGAGGTAGTAAATCATTAGGTAATGTATAGGGGTCAGGGACCACCGGTGCTCTTGGGATCACAGCCGAATTAACTGCTTGTAAATCCTGAACCAGCCTCCATGACCCATTCGGTTTCTTTACAGGAAACAACGGGGTATTGCAGGGTGAATCTGGGTATTCAACAAGAATTCCTACCTGTTTTAGCTGCTCAGTGACTGGCTTAATTCCTTCCTCTGCTTGTTTACTTAACGGGTATTGGTGCTTATGAGGTCTAAAACCTGACTTTGGAGTTATACAAACTTCACCTGCTGTTTTCATCAGTCCCACATCCCCTTTACCTTTTGACCATAAATCTACAGGTAAGGCACTTAACGCACTATCTTCCTCTTGAGTTAGAAGGATTTGTCATGCCATTTCTGTTTTGTCATCCCTGAAGTGCACACTTGGTTGTGCCCAAGTCACCCAATTTAATCTTTGTACCTGGATCTGTTGATCCTTCAACTGACTTTCGGACATTGTGTCCCAATTCGTTACCTTTTTCGCCAAATCTACCCAATGTGTCCCCACCGCTTTAGTAATTGAAATATGTGGGCTATAACCTGAGCGATATAAAGAACTCGTTTCCTTGGTCAAAGTACAGGTCACTACTGTATTACCTTGTGTATCCCAAAACATATCATTCAAAATTATCCTTGCATGTTTGTGCTTAAAGAATTCTTTTTCAAATTCTTTATCCGGACCAGGGGCCTTTCTATAGAACATTGTACAATGTAAGTGCGCCGCAACCTGCGGTGACCTGCTCCTTGATTTACTTAAAGCTAGGTTGATCAAATCTGTATCAACCCTCCCCGCCCCGTTTGAAATAGAGTCCTGGCTATACCAGTAAAACGAGTCTTGTACTCCCTGTACCACCAAGCCATCCGCTAACCTTTTCGCCTCAATGCCTTTAGGTGTGGGAATTGCTGCTATTCCAAACAAATGCATCAAATCTCTTCCCAGCAAATTAACTGGACAAACTTTCGATATAATTACCCTACACCTAACAGTTTGGTTTGTTTGCAGATCTGTGAACAATAGAGGATGAGAGAGTGGTTCCTTATAGATTTTCCCGTTTGCCGCTTTCACAAGGACAAACTCATCTGTTTCGCAGTTCGGAGGCAGAACTGTTGGACCCAAAAGTGTACGCAATGCACCTGAATCACATAAAAACTCCACTTTTTGTCCCTCAACCAAAAACTCTATCATGGGTTTTTGATCTAGATGCATAGCAGTACCCATATTTGCCAGGTTTATGAATTCACAGTCACAATCCCGCCCTTACTTATGAGTGTTCTGACATTCATCGCAGAGAGTGTCTGCCTCATCATCATCACAATCATTCTCACTTTCTTCTTCTCTACAATAATCACAATAATGAATTTGGCGCCTTCCTTTACTATCATATAGTCATGCGGAGCCCTTGTTCGTAAGCTGTGGGGGATGTTGCCACTCTTCACAGTCGGCAGCGAAGTGCCCACGTCTACCGCACTTAAAACATTCTCCACATTTTAACCTTCCCTCATATTCCTCCGAATGTCCACCCGGTTCATTTAACATGTCCCGTTTCGGGCCCCCACGTTTTTTTTATGCCACCATGGCACCCTTGCCCCCTTTGGTCCTGTACCAAGAATATACCACCATCATCCCCTACTGCTAACACTTGTACTTTCTTTTTCTTTTTTTTAAATTGAATTGTCGCTCAGCATGCCGTGCATATTCAAACAAAGGTTGCAGTCTACATGTTCTATGATCTACCATATGCTTAGTTATAAAACTACTTATCGGAGCCCTACAACCCTTAAGAAAAGCATTTTTCAATTGCTGTTCATACGGACTATCATTGATCTGATCCTGCGGAATCATCATTCCAGAATGGTTATTGAACACTTCTGTCAATCTTACAATATAGTGATCTACAGATTCATCATCATTTTGGATGCACTGATTTATTACTGTCCAATCTGATCTTGGACGCCACTTATCAGAAATTCTTTTTAACAGATCAGTGACTCGCGTGTCTAACACCCCAGAATTATGCTTTAATGTAGTGCCGTCATCTGCCTTACATGTCCAAGTACCACAAACTAAATGCCAATCTGTACCCAGGATTTGTCGCACTACTTGTTCTACTTCTAAACCATTTAGATGATAACTTAAACGCATACCAACTATGTCCTCAGAAAACTTTTGGAAATTAACCTTGGGATGAAGAATACCATCTGTAGCTCATTTTATATCCTCTCTACCCCAGGGACGATAAACTAAAATAGTTCTTGATGAATAATTATGAGGTCACAACCATTTAAGTATTTAATAAGAACTTTGATGTTTGATGGTTGTCATTAGTCTTGTCTGAGGAAGGTGGGGAAGATTTTCCTTACCGTAAGCGCTTACAAGAAATAAACTATATTAAAGGGTTATTTGGCTTTTTTCGTTTTGCCAGAGTTCCTGGACTTCAATTTGCCTGTTTGTTTTTAGTTCAAACTAAAATAGTTGGCTCTTGTCCAACATCCCCTGCTTGTGGGTTTGCAACTTGTATTAAGGGAAGAGCTTCTGAGTAGTCAGAAAGTTTAATGGCCCAACGTCCTTGCCCTGCCGGTCCTGACCTTAACTGCATAGGTTGGTCTACCTGTTGCAAAGCAACCTTGGGTACTACGGGAATTTGCGGGTAAATTGGAGGGGTCACAACACTTCCTTGAGCAGCCAATAACCCACCCTGCTGTACAGATCCCACATCTTCAGACTGATATTGAGGAGGTTCTGCCAGTACGGCAGCAGCAATTTCCCCATACGGTGGGGCAGTTGCCTGCCTTTGTACCGCACAAACTGTATGCTCATCCTCCTTATCTAAAAATAAAGCTACTTTTCCACTTGACACCAGTGATCCCTTTTGATTTGTTTTTCCTGGCACTGTTTTTCTTTTATAGCTTGTTTATTTGCCTCTTCTAACCATCTTTGTGCTTGGGGAAATCCCAATTGTCTTTGCTTCTTAGTTCTAGTTCCCGCATCTCTTTTCAAATCTCTAACCAATTTTGCACAGGCATTCTTATTCAGTGTACCATCAAAATCATATTTCAACTTCCACTTTTTCAAAAATTTAACATTATTTTTGTTTAAACCTTTCATATACTTAGCATCAACATTTAAACAGACATCACTCTCTCACTTGCAGCAACTCGAACCCATGTTTCCCCTAGATTTCTTACTTTAGGACTGATCAAAGTTATTTTACAGGGCTTATTATAAAATGGGGCTATCTTAACGGGTGATCCTAACAAAATAATCTTAACAAGTAATCCTACCCACCCTTAACTAAAAATAAAACCCTTGTCGACAAGGTTAAATTAAATTAAAAGAAAATTTAGTTTGCATCCTACCTGAACCAGATGAGAATCCGTTTCCCCTTTTGGTTCAGAAACCGTCCCTCAGATAGGGATCGGAGAGCGGCCGGCCTCCTCTCAACGACAAATCAGTCAGAGGGCTTTCAGTCGAGTGAATCTTAAGATGAGAAACCCTCACCTGCACAGGTATTTCGGTCTCGCTGTCGGTCTGATCCGTATCTTCGTAGAGGTTTCCGGTCCGAAGGACCAAAATGTCAAAATTCAGATGAGTCACATCTTTCTCAGGTGATGAAAAACTTCTTTATTAGCAGCTAACCAGATTACACAGCATGTTGGTCAAGATGATCTCCTCTTCCTCTGGTCAACTCGTTTACTGACATCAACTTTTATACTGCAAGCAAAACAACTTTTTGTTACATTTCTGACCGTTGACAGTTGGCTATGGCAAAAATTACCTCAAACCAACAGTTAGTGCAGAATGTTCAAGAAGTACAGAATGTTCAGTTCAACAATGGTAGCTCAAATTTTCCAGGACACACAGCCTGCTTCAGTAAATTAACTCTTACTCAGCCGTGCGTCCTTATCCCATGCTTCACTAAGCTATAACCAAGTCTCTTTATTCTGAAAAGCAGAAAACAGTTATTATTCAGGTTTATAAGCAATGCTGCATTTTGTTCACAGATGAGGCCCATCTTTGACAGGCATATCCCAACAAATAACAAGTTCACTTTGCAAGAAGAGGAAAAAGACAAATAATAGTATGTTTTTAAAACTTTTCTCAACAGTTTCCACTGGCCCTGGGGCCTTGAAGGATTCCACTTCGGTTTTGAGAAGTGTGAAGTTTGCTTTTGAGAAGTTTTTCACTGTGGTTTTCTGGGCTGGGGGTGGGGTCGGGATGTGGATATCCATTGAAATTAATTTATGGTCTGATCTTACCAAAGAGGGATATACTTCTGGTATGGAGCATAGAGTCCCCATGTTGGTAATGATCAGGTCTAGTATGTTTTCCCCTCTTGTGGGAGTGGTGACTAGTTGTTCCATAGCATTTGAGTTTATAAATTCCAGGAACCTTTGGGCTAAGGTGCTGTGGCTTGAGCAATCCTCCCAGTCTATGTTTGGGTAGTTGAAGTCACCCAATATAATGGCGTTCGGAGAGATCTTCATGTTCTCCAATGTTTTCAGGAAAGCCGAGTGGGATTCCTGACTTTGAGAGGGTGGTCTGTAGGATGCTATAAACTGAAAAGCAGTCTTGCCCACTGTCAGTTGCACATGGTTGTTCTCCGATACTTCGTGCAATGCCACTAACCTGGAGGTGTGGATATCCTGATAAATATGGAAACCCCCCCTCCTTTTGTGGTTCGGTCCGGGTTTTGGGGCCGAAAAGCTTGATATGAGGTATAACCTGGTAGTGCTGGGGTGCTCTCTGGAGCCTTGAACCAGGTTTCTGTCACTGCACAGATATCGATGTTCTCCATACTGAGGAGAGCTTCGAGTGCATGCACCTTGAGGTTAAGACTTCTGGCGTTTAGCAGCATTACCCTTAGTTTCTTGTTCCTTGTGCTGTCTATGGAGGTGGGTTTGACTTTTGAGCCTTGCCTAAAAAAAGGCACTATGGGGGTGGCAAGAGTCTTTGCCAAAATCTGAAAGCCCAGGGGTGACAGGTGCAAGCCGTCCCTAGTGAAGCAACGTGGCTTGTCGAGCATGTTATCCCAGGCTGACAGACACTGGATCCCCTTTGAATGATATCAAAATTTTAGCCAGTTGTTAAAATCGATCATTTTGTCTTTATACTGTGGCATCATTCTAGGTGAGGGTAAGATGCTGCTCAAGGTCAGGGTCATACCGGCCTGGGCTACATGATCAGAGAGCTCCTCTATGTCTCTTTTCATGTAGTCGAGGGAGGTACGTCTCAGGTCATTCACGCCAGCATGTACAATGACTGAGTCATATTTATATTTGCTTTGGAGTGACCTGAGTGCTTGCGTTATGTGGCGGATCCTAGCGCCCGACAGGCAGCTCACTGTGACCTTCTCTTTATTCAGCCTGGTGAGTGGGACGTCAGTGTTTCTGACAATAGAGTCACCTATTACAAGAGTATCAGGCGTGTTATTCAAGGACTGTGACTGCTTGGCACACTGACTTTGTGTGCTATGTGTTGTACGTGTTTTGTTTTGGGGTAGCGTTTGCTTGGATGTCTGCTTTGTTGGTCTCTGTTGCTTAGGTAGATTTTTATTTAGAGCCTCCGAGTATGTTTTTGTGTTTTTATGTGTTTGGTTCGCTGTTGTGGTGGGACTATGTGATACTGGAATTGTGCTGTGTGAGGTTACCTTCTCCTCCTGACTGGTTACAGCAGTTTTGAGATGAGAGAGCTCAGCCTCCAGTTTGGCTATATGGTTGCATCTCTCACATATATTTGAACCTGTTTGGAGGAGGAGAGGGTTGACCGTGTACATGAGACAGTTGTAACATTGCCTCAAAATTCCCAGATTCACCAGCTAGACTGGAGAGGAAACCATTGACTGACCTTTGGACGTGCTAGAGCAATATAGGGAACTGAATTAAAACGGACCAATAGGGGGACAAGGTAATCGTAGAGAGTATAAGAGTAAGTAGTGCTTATGGTTTATTAGTGCTAACTTGTAAAATTACTTATTTGGACCAGTGAGGGGCCTTAGAATGAGAATATGGTGTTTAATTTGAGAGATAGAGCAGTTCTAAGGGAAAAAAGTGGAGAGCAGACTTTGTGGAGCCAGGAATAGTTTAAACCCAATTAGGCGGCACTGCCCGATGTTGCGCTGTGCGCAAAAACGCGCAAAAGAGGGTTTTGAGAGGGAGATCAAGGAGTTAGGAATTGACCCAAAATGGCCAATAAAACTACAGTTTCAAGGCAGTAACCACTCCCACAGGGGCAGGCAGGCTGCTCAATGTTTATCACTGCCACTGATGAACACAGAGACTTCCCTTTAGCCCAAGCAAACAATGGCCTCCAAGAAACTTACAGTTTAGAACAGCAAATCTGTAACTGAACTTTTTTAAATCTCAGAAAAGTGGGAAAAAAGCAAGATACTTTTGTTTTTTTGTTTTTTTTTTTAAAAAAGCAGAGGTTCACAAGTATCAACAAGTTAGAACAGTGCAGTAAATGACCCCACACTTGAGTGCTAGGCCAGAGACAAATAAAATGCAAGTTTTAAGAAAAAAAACGATTTTAAAAATAAGTGCAGGCAGGAAATTCAGTAATCAGCTCTAGGTTGTGTTCTAAATACAGTTACCAACACAGAAATCAAGTTTAACAAGCCAGAAAATGCTCAAAAGTAGGCGGCAATGCAGAAAAACTTAACAAATAATCTGAAGCAAAATACTTAAAATCTCAAAAGTGGCTCCTTTCTTCTCTCAGCATTTTCTCCTCTTGGTGGGTGTTTCACCAACAGCCAACAAGTCCAAAAAGATGCCAAAACCATGAGGCAATCGGGTTTTAAGAGAGGGAGATCAAGGAGTTAGGAATTGACCCAAAATGGCCAATAAAACTACAGTTTCAAGGCAGTAACCACTCTCACAGGGGCAGGCAGGCTGCTCAATGTTTATCACTGCCACTGATGAACACAGAGACTTCCCTTTAGTCCAAGCAAACAATGGCCTCCAAGAAACTTACAAACAGTTCAGAACAGCAAATCTGTAACTGAACTTTTTTAAATCTCAAAAAAGTGGGAAAAAAAAGCAAGATTTTTTTTTTTTTTTTTTTTTTTTTTAAGAAAAGCAGAGGTTCACAAGTATCAACAAGTTAGAACAGTGCAGTTAATGACTCAACACTTGAGTGCTAGGCCAGAGACAGATAAAATGCAAGTTTTAAGAAAAAAACGATTTTAAAAATAAGTGCAGGCAGGAAATTCAGTAATCAGCTCTAGGTTGTTAATTCTCCTATGTATAACAATTTAGACATTTTTTAAGTATTGTATTTTTTTAAGTATTGTCATTTTTTTTTTTTTTTTTTGAAGTATTGTATTTTTTAACCATTGTTTTCTGTAATTTTACTTTGCTTGGAACTTATCTCCCTGGGCCCCTACTGAAAAGGGAACATGTATCCAGCTAGACTAGCTCAGTCAACAAATGTAAAATGAATAAATAAAATAACATCAGTTAATTTATTGTTAATTTAACTTCGTTATTAGTGGTCATTGGTTGGGGTGATCATTTGATAGTAAACTTTTTTACTTATATTTGTAGATTTGTGTCTGTAATTTTAGTTCTGAAGAAGTTCTTCAAATTGTAAGAATGTAAGTGCTTAACTGTTTTGGAATAGACTTCTTTGCTGGCTTGTCTTGGTGATTTTACTGCCTACTTCAGAAGTTGTTTCTACATCAGAGGACTCCAAGGAAGAAGATGAGTGATCTGGGGAGCCTGAAGTGGAAGGGTCATCCATCTGCAGCTAAGGCAAAAAAAGGCAGCTTGCTAAAGAGACAAAGGCTGTCTAGAACTTTTTTTTTTTGTGTTTGGAGGAAGGAAATAGTGATGGACCGATAAGCTGTTCCATGATAAAGTCAAAGATTAAGCCTGAAATACAGGCAATGATGACAACAGCAGTTGGTAAATGGTAAGTATTAAGAAAGTAGTCTTTTCCCAAAACATAGACCATGGGAAGCACAAAACAGAGCTTCCCAGCCCAAAAAACAATTTTATAAAACTGTTATCAATAAAAATTAGAGTAAACTCTAGGAAAACAAAAGTTAACACTAAAATAAATAAAAGAACCAACCACACCTTCAACTGACAGAAATGTCATGTGACAGTCCAAACAAAAGTTGAATCTTAGCAAAACCAAGAAAAAACAGGTGTGAGTGCTGAGACAGCCAGTAACCAAAAGCAGCAGTCAGTCCACTCGTAAGGCACGGAACAGTAAAAAAATGGAGCCCAAAAATAAAAAGTATGTAATTTAATAGCCAGATGTTCCACTTAAAAACATACACAAATGAGTTAATTGCTTTCATTCCACACACAACAGGAACTTCATCAGAACTAAGTTAATTGATTGTGACCTCCTTATATAGAAACTGCTGCTTCCGAAACCATGCCATTTAAAAGAATATACATAATTATAACATAATCATCATATAAAATCAACACAAATATTCCAGTGTTTCTTTCATGAAAAATTAAGTGGCTTATAAAAAAAATGTTAAAATGTTATTAATAAATAAGACAACAATCATTGAACAATTACCCTTTCTAAAGTTGAAACTTTTCATCTAACAAAAATGTTTAACAGTTTATTCTAAATTATAAATCACCGGATATAAAACCACATACTGAAAATTTGTTAGATATTCTATTAATCGCTAAATGATCTTATAACTTGGCTGCTCTAAATTTAAAGTGGGAGTGTTGACATGCTGTCATTTAAACAGGGGGCTGTGGTAGCATCCAATTTAATTTGCCATAAAACCTTTTTGTACTCCAGAGTATCTTCCCATGCCCCCCCCCCCCTTTGGATCATGGGTAACTGTTTCTAGTATATCAAATAAAATCCTATAAGCAGTATCCTGCATATGTTCATAAATCATTTTTCTAAGTGCCCTTTCAGTTTTACCTATGTAAAACGAATGACAAAAGACCATATTGTTAAACCCGGACTAAAACTAAACAACCACCTTTTCTTCAAAAATACAGGCAACTGAGGAACCTTGCAAAAAAACATACAACTAATGGCAAAAAGTTATGCAATAGCTCTGCTCAGCTTAACAAATCCAATCCTCGAAAATTTTGGTCAGCTCTCAACAGCATCCTCTGTCCTGGAAAGCCCTCTAATCCCTCCCCATACCCTAACTCTTCCTCTCAGGAAACAGCTACCCTCCTGAATAAACACTTTCTCTCTTCGATCCAAAATCTGGTAACCTCTAAGCCAAACTCTATTTCGACACCCACCCCTCCAAGTCCCACTAACACAACTTTGTTTTCTTTTGAGCCAGTTGCCATTACTTACATCAAATCTCTGCTACTCGAGCTAAAACCTTGCTCTCCTTCCACTGATAATTTATCTCCTACATTCCTCAAACTTGCTGCTGACTTAATTGCCTTTCCTATATCTGTACTAATTAATCAATCTATTCTGGAATCCACTGTCCCCACCCTTTGGAAATCTTTCTTCACTATCCCTCTTCATAAAGGTGGAAACTCCACTGACCCCTCAACCTACCGACCCATTGCCATTCTGTCCCCCTTCTCCAAGATATTAGAAACATGTATTCACTCACAGCTTCTCAATCACTTCCTCACACACCACTTACTTACCCCTACCCAACATGGATTTTGTCCTCTCCACAGCACCACCACTGCCCTCCTCTCCTTCACTCATATCATTGCAGAGGCCCTAGACAACAATAAACTGTCTGTTCCTAGATCTCTGCAAAGCCTTCGGTACCGTCTTTCATCCTCTACTACTATCCAAACTCGCAAATCTCCACCTATCCCCCTCCGCACTTGCCTGGTTTAATAGTAACCTATCTGGCAGGGAACAATCTGTCAAATGGCTCTCATCCTCCTCACCTTTCCTTCCCATCTCCACTGGTGTTCCCCAAGGCTCCATCTTGGGACCCCTTTTGTTTAACATCTTCACCAATGATCTTTACACCTCATGCAAAGAATCCTCCCTTATTCAGTATGCTGACGACTCCACACTTATATCCATCTCAAATAACATTCCTGAACTACACTCCCTGACCCAACAGGCCCTACTATCCACTGAACAATGGCTCTCTCACAACCTATTGAGCTTAAATCCCAAAAAGACCAAACTCCTACTTTTCCTTCCCCGTTCTCTTTCTCATCACAAAACCTCCTTTTTTATTACATCTTCTAACAATACAACTATCCAACCTGACACCCACACAAAACTCCTAGGGGTCATTATCGATGATGAACTAAAGCTCAACCTACACATACTCCAATGTATAAAAAAAACAAAGGAACATAAAATTCCTAACCCCTCAGTCTAGACTTACCCTGGGCCAGGCACTTCTCCTCCCCCTCCCTCTTATACACCGCCCCAGTTCTTACCAATATCCAGGCCTCCACTCTAAACAAACCCCAACAGATTTACCATAAAATAAGCCAGATTTATTACAACTCCCCATACAACTCACACCACCGCATTTCTTTAAACTCTCTTCAGTGGCTTGAACTTCCTCAATTTCTGCTATCTTATCAATTTCATATGCTACACTCTATTCTTTATAAACCCTCCTTCTGTTCATCTCTATCTTCCTTAGTCTCCATCTACATCCCATCCCGGACCCTCCGTACTTCTAACCAACAATTACTTGATATCTACCACCCAAAAAGGTCAGTAGGCAAACTACTCTACAAACACTCCCTTGCCCATGCTTGGAACAAACTTCCCCTTGACTTACGTTCAATCTCCCACACCTCACACTATAAAAATGAACTAAAAGCTTATTTTCTCAATTCCAGAACCTGCCCTTGCCATGACCCTACCTAGTCTTCCTTCCCTTTATGTACCCTCAAAAGGACCATACTTAGTACCTCATTACACCTCTCTTTCCAATGTGTTTACTTATGCATTTGCATAATTTTATAGAAATACATTTTTTTATTGTTGACCTATTGAACCATATCAATGTAAAATTGTTATTTAGCTTCTTTTTAATGCAACTTTAACTTTATGCATGTAACCCAACATATGTGAATCTTTTTGCTATAACTACTATTATATCAATATTGTTTAAAATTGTACTTGTTTAAAATGTACTACTGGAGCTTTTCTCCTTGGGTCTCCACTGAAAATGGGCCACAAGCCCAGTTGGACAAACCCGGTTAACAAATGTCAATAAATAAATAATAAATAAACAATGCCCTTAGTTCCACAGTTCCCATCCTGCAACATAATATCACTACTTTTAAAATGTTCAAGTTTAATATGATCTTATTGCCAGGATGTATTTATATTGTGAGCAAGCACCACATTTAAATGTACCCCTGTTTACTAGATGTCTCTCATTGCCAGCCCAAATTTTCTCCTGAAATCAGTTTTTTTTAATTGTTCTTAAACCAGACGGTTTATGTTCTATTTTCTTCACTGATGCAGAAGCCAGGGTGGAGAGTCTTTCACACCCTGCACATATACTCATTAGCTTAGGTGTTACTTGAAATGTGTTTTTTTAATAAACCATTTAGTATTTGCCTTATAAAATGCAGCATTTAAAGGCCATTCGTATAGAGCTGTGTCTTTGTTTACTGTTTGCCTCCAGAATGTCTTCATTGCAGACATCTGTGCCACAGCTACGTGACTCATGATTCTCCCCTTTTAATATCACATCTGGAATAATATAACTACAGGAATATGTTTTGAGACTTAAGTAGTTCAGGGCTCCAAGTTATTTATTTAATTGTGTTTTAGTTTAACTGTGGTATTAGACTAAGCCACAAAGGACCCATTTCTGCCAAGACCCAGGAAGTACAATACAAGTAAGGTAAGTAGTTATAAAACACAGCACAATACATTACAAGTAGGCCAAATCATAATAAAGTGCACTTAAAGATTTGCCATAAAAATTACATAACAGATGTCTGATCATCACTTGAAGTAACAGTATGTTCCATTTCCATTTAGTTTGTATTTACATATGTACAATTATTGTAAATTCAAGGTTTTCTGTAAGTTAGAAGGAGGTACTTAATGACTGCATTGTCTTTCTGCTTATGATATATCAGTCATATGGAGAGATGAGATCATATTTGTGTAATGTTATTCATACCCACATTATCATTGGTCCCATATTTTTGCTGTTTGCTACACATTTCTGAAGACCAGCTTTTCTTTTGTTATAACTCTCCCCTTGCCAATGTAACTCTCCTTCCTACTCCCTGAACCTCCATCCAAAATACCCATATCCTTTGACCTTGTAGCTCCTTGACATCTTATCTTCATCCTGCTATATCTTCGATTTCTTGCTGCTACATTTTTCCCTTTCACACTTGTATATATTCTTTATTTCACTTGTCTTTCCACATTAACTGTAATTTAAGAACCTGTGTTTTGTTTTATCTGTATGGATATGGTCACTTGTACAACATAAAGTAGAAAGTATACATAAAACATTTGATTTGACCTTCCTATTGAATTGCACAGCCTGGATTTGTTTAGTTGTTCCTACTATTTTGTATCTGAATTCTCCTACAGATGTTCACAATAGGCCCAGGTCATTCCTGAAAAGGGTCCTCAGACCAGTGTGCCTACCCTGTTAACATTAATAGAACAGTGATGATCCAGCAGCTGGTCTTGATGAAGAGAACATATTTGATACAGTAAGATGGGATATTATGAGTAGGGTAATGGAAGCATTTACATTCCCTGATACAATAATAAGGTTAATTAGGAAGATATAAGAAAGATCAGAGGCAAGAATTAAGCTGGTGAGGTCTCAATCTAATAAGCTATGTTTTAACAGAGGCACTAAATAGGGGTGTCCTCTTCACTGTTTGTTATTTGGTTTATATTTAGAGTCCTAGGCAAATAAAATAAGGGACTCTGAAATTCAAGGATATAATTAGTATGGTAATCAAGAAAAGTTGGCATTCAACACTGAAATGGAGAAAGGGGCTCTACCAGTAGGGATTACTGCAATTAAGGGTACAGAGAATAAACAAGAGGGGTCTGGAATTTACTGGAGGAAGATGGCAAAGGAACCAAGGTATTGGGAACAAATAATTAGGAAATAAAAGGTAACAGAATGGGAATGGGCTATGAAGACCTTTAGATTGCAGGCTAGTGATTGCCTTCCCTATCAGAGATTGATGTCAGAGTACAGACAAAGAGAAATAGATAGGGACATCCTAAATGAACAACCTGCACTGGCTGGGCTTTTAATTGAATCTAGAATAGAAGCTGCTGTTAAAAAGGGATAATTAGTAGTGCATATAAAATATTGCACAATAACTATAGGAATCAGAAGAGGTTAGAAAAGACTGGAAAACGGATTAGATATGCAATTCACAAGGAAACAATGGAACCACATATGTATGGCTCTCAAGTATGCAATAAACTCTAGAAAATTTAGGATTTTTGCCTGGAAGTGTTTGCATAGATAGTTTTTATACCCAAGCAAACTCCAAATGATTTTTCTTCAGGTAGATGGCAAATGTTGGGGGTGTGATGGGGAAGAAAGAGGTAACTGGGAACATATGTTTTGGGAGTGCAATGAATTGGCAGACTTTCAAAATTTCCTACAGAGTAGTTTCAGGATCACTGGCCGAACAAATGTGTAACTAAGAAAATTATTTTTTGAGCTGGAATACAATATCTGAATTGCCCAGACATAGTAAGGCCTTGTTAGGTTTAATTGTTAAGGCTGTCAAAAAAAAAACTTGAAGTAGTGATTATTGTAACAGAGCTAAAAGAGCAGGAAGTGTTATCTTTAGAAAAGGGTAGGAGTAAATTACATAGAGGAAAATGGAACTTGTGATTAACAATACATGCAGAAAAAAGTTTTGGAGGAGGAATGAGGCTTAAGAGAAGGCAATAATTGAATAATTTATGTATTATCTGATATACAACAATATATGTGATGTATAAAGTTTGTAAATGTGATCTTGTTAATATGGTTTGATTAGTTTTATATCTGTTTTGTTTTATTCAAGTCTTTTGGATTTCTAATACAATGCCTGGAATGGACCTTATTCCTAAGTGAAAGTATGATTAAAGTTCATGAAATTTGTATTGTTTCAATTTCTAATGTTGGCCAGAAGTGCTCGTTGCAGCCCCCACAGTGTGCCCAGAATTGACTCCTGCAGTTCGTACAGGGTTGCATTTATCGGTAGCATATGTAAATATGACTGTAAATTCTTTTTTGAGACCCATTCCTCCTGCTGCTATTGGAACTGTGTGGGTATCCTTCTTTTACATTGCCCTCATTTCTGCCTGCAAATCCTGGTATTTTGTGACTGTCTCTCTCTGTCTATGTAAGACACTGTAATCACTGGGTGTAGCAGTTTCAATGGTGAGAACTATTTTTGTCTTCTTTCAATGACTACTATATCTGTTTTTCTCGCATCTATTTTTTTGAACTGCTGGTAAGAGGTGATCACATGTTATATAACCTTCATTTTTTGCAGTGCTTGTGACTCATGCTTCAATATTGTAATGTTTGCATAATCCTCAATGCAACAGTCTTGCCACATTGTTATGTATTTCAGTATACACACTCTCTGCCATTAGTGTTATCACACCCAGCAACAAGATGTGCAACTGTTTCAAATTATGTTTTACAGACTCTCCATTTGTCTGTTTCTCTCACATGTTCAGTGGACTTTGTAAACCACCGTGTACATAGTCCACTATCCTGGCCTGCCAGTATTAGCCTTTTGGTTTAAATTAGTCAATCCATAATCATTCCTGTGCAGGATCCTGATCGACATGAGGTTGTTCAGGAGTTTTCTGTACTTGCAACTATATTTATGCCTTTTCTACATTTCTTGCCTTCTCATCTGATCCTTCACCTTATATTCTTTTTTTGGTATGTTCAGTTGCTTCCTGATTTTTGTTTTGATTTCCTTTCCAGCTTGACACCAATTTGCTTCTGCTAAACTAAGCAGGGAAGTCATCTTAGACTTGTTCCCCTCATGTTTTAAAACGTTCATTGTTTGGGCCTTGTGAGGTCAGCAGATATGTATGATTCTTACAATTACAGATCTAGATGTGTAATCAATTTCGAGGAGGCCCATACCTCTTTCAGAACAAGGAATATATAGTGTTGGTATACATTGATTTGTATATATCATTTGATAAGCATGAAGCATTTTTTCTTGTTTTCCTGTCCAGCCGATCCAATACCTTTTTGGGCTAGTCAGTTGCACCAAAACTATAAGTTAGAACAGGAAGAGCAAATTGGTTTCTAGCCTGGACTTTATTCCTAGATGTCAGGGCTGTTTTCAGAATTAATTTTAGTCATCTAAAGTATTCCTTACTAAGTTTTGTTTACATTTATTTGTGTTTTATTGATTCTATATCAGTTTATGCTTCATCAGTGTAAATAACATAAATACATAAATTAAGTTTGCCCGTGTGACAAGTGATGATAAAATAAAGGTGTTCTTTAAAAAAAAAAAAAAAAAAAAGAAAGAAAAGTTGGTTTTATTTGCAGATGTTATTATTTTGTACTTGATAAATCTAGAAAAGGACATTTTGGCATTATGGAACATTTTGAGACAGTTTTGTGTCGTTAAAGATATACAATGAATGATGATAAAGCTAAGGGATATTGCTCAGTGGCAGAGCACATGCTTTTCATGTATGAGGTCCTGGGTTCAAGTACTCAAAATCTCCATAACAAAAGCTATAGCGGTAAATTATATACTCACATATGAATTGGTTCAGCAGTGCCCACAAAAAGATAAGATATTTAAGTGTATGGATTAAAAAGGATTCTGTTATGGGAGCTATAAATATATGGGGGAAAAACTAAAAAGATAATACAGAAACTGGAAGCTGTTTATGGATATGGATAGTAATATACAAGCAGTGAAAATGTATTGGTCCCTTTAGTTTTATGTGCAGGTCAGGCATATTTTTATCAATTGGAGGATAAGTTGTGGATAATAGAGAAGAGTTGAAGGAATTTATTTTGAAGAGGAAGAGAAGAGTTAATTGAGATAAGTTGATCCTCCCCATAGAACAAGGTGATTTTCAGTTATCTAATTTGTATGGATATTGTAGAGCTATGCAGTTAAGGCTTGTATACATAACAGCAGCAGAAGGTTATAAATCAATGTGGAAAGGGATGTTGATGAAGCAAGGGGGAGTTAAATAAATAAAGTGATAGTAGGATTTTTGATGTATATTCTTAAGAAGAACAACCACCTTACAGAATATTCTAGTTATAAAGTTGCAGAAAATATTCTAAAAGCTAAGTCAACACAAGAATATAGAAAGGAGATTTTGCCCATATGGATGACTGCATGTAGGGGTACAGTAATTAAGCAAGAGGGGGTGGAATGTACTGGAGAAAACTATGAAAGGAGCCAAGGTATTGGGATCAAATAACTAGAGGAGGAATGGTAACAGAGTGGGATGAGGCCAAGCAGAAGTTGGGATTGCAGGTTAGAGATCGGGTTACCTACCAGGGATTGATCTCAGACTATAGGCAAAGAGAAACGAATAAGGGAGTCGTAGATGAAAGGCCAGCTCTGGCAGAGTTTTTAGTCGAGTTTGGAACAGAAGCTGCTGTAAAAAAAAAAAAAAAAAAAAAAAGAAGATAATTTACTATGGCATATAAATATACAGTGGATATAAAAAGTGTACACACCCCTTTTAAAATGCCAGGTTTTTGTGATGTAAAAAATGAGACCACAATAAATCATTTCAAAACTTTTCCCACCTTTAATGTGACCTATAACCTGTACAATTCAATTGAAAAACAAGCAGATCTGTTAGGGGGAAAAATATAAAAAATAAACGTACAGTAAGCTGGTTGCATAAGTGTGCACACCCTTAAACTAATATTTTGTTGAAGCACCTTTTGGTTTAATTACAACATTCAGTCTTTTTGGGTACACACCTGCCAATAACCCCAAATAAAGTTCAACTGTCCTAGTAGGATTTTCCTGACATTTACTCAGTTGCCTGCTACAGCAAAAGTCATGGTTCGCAGAGAGCTTACAAAGCATCAAAGGGATCTCATTATTGAAAGGTATCAGTCAGGAGAAGGGTACAAAAAAAATTCTACAGCATTGGATCTACCATGGAACACAGTGAAGACAGTCAGCAAAAAGTGGCGAAAATATGGGACAACAGTGACATTGAAGAACTGGATGTCCCTTCAAAATTGATTATAAGACAAGATGAAAACTGTTCAGGGAGGCTGCCAAGAGACCTACAGCAACACTGAAAGAGCTGCAGGAATTTCTGGCAAGTACTGGTTGTGTACTACATGTGACAACAATCACCCATATTCTCCATATGTCTGGACTGTGGGGTAGGGTTGCAAGACGGAAGCCTTTTCTTACACAGAAAAACATCCAGGCCCGGATAAAATTTGCAAAACAATACATCAAGTCTCCCAAAAGCATGTGGGAAAATGTCAAGGTTGAACTTTTTGGCAACACCATCCTCACGGTGAAGCTTAGTGGGGTCAGTATCCTGCTTTGGAGTTGCTTTTCTTCATCTGGAACTGGGGCTTTAGTCAAGGTGGAGGGAATTGGGAACATTTCCAAATACTGGTCACTTTTGGCCCAAAACCTTCAGGGATCTGCTAGAAAGCTGAAGCTGAAGATAAAGAGGAATTTCTCCTTTCAACACAACAATGACCCCAAGCACACATCCAAATCAACAAAAGAATGGCTTCACCAGAAGAAAATTAAAGTTTTGGAATGACCCAACCAGAGCCCAGACCTAGATCCAATAGGAAATCTGTGGGGTGACCTGAAGAGGGCTATGCACAAGAAATGCCCTCACAATCTGACAGATTTGGAGTACTTTTGAAAGGAAGAGTGGGCAAATATTGACAATATGTACCATGCTGATAGACTCCTACCCAAGAAGACTGAATGCTGTAATTAAATCAAAAGGCGCTTCAATAAAGTATTCGTTTTAAGAGTGTGCACACTTAAACAACCAGCTTATAGTACATTTTTTATTTTTTATATTTTCCCCTAACAGATTTGTTTGTTTTTCATAGGTTCATAGGTAGGTACTAGGCTATCTGCCCTAGGGCATTTATAAGCCTAGCCAGAATGTGTCGGCTTTTGCTTCCCTTTTAGACTAGATTCCTGAGCCTCTGTCCAGCAGGGCCATAGAAGTGATCCCAGGAGCAAATGTATGATTTCCCATCCACTCATCAATATTTCTCTTGAAGATGGTCAGTGAGGGGCTCTGCCTAACATGGACTGGGATTCTATTCCAGAGCGCGGGAAGCCTTTGGCATATGAATCTATCCCTCCAGCATTGTTGTTGTGCTAAGGTTTAAATGCCTGGAGCGTGTAGCTCTAATGGATCTGGTTTTCTTGAGGTGGACCATGTCCAACAATTCTGGGTTAGACATGGCCTTGTATGTCAGGCAGAGATCACCTCTGAGTAGCCGGTAAGCAACTGAGTAGAGCTGGAGTTTCTTTAGTTGAGCTGCATAGGGCATCTGTTTGAGGCCCACGATCCTCTTGGTGAGGTATTTTCGAGCTCTCTCCAGCTGTTGCAGGTGTCTGGTAAGGTACATCCCAAATGGGGCATTGTACTCAATTATGGGCCTGATGAGTGATGAGTAGAGGGGCACAATGACCTCTCTTGATCTAGATGTGAACCCTTTCGTGATTAGGTGGGCTGTATAGAAGGTTTTTCTAACCACTTTGGCAATGTGATTGTCAAAGGAGAGGTTACTATCTACTTGGGTCCCCAGATCCCTGATTACTTCTTCAGTAATTAGTGGATTACCTCCAATATGGTAGTTTGTGGGCACTTTGTTTTTTCCAAAGGGGATGACTATGCATTTTTTTACATTTAGCTTGAGGCCATGGTTCTGACACCAGGTATCAGTCTCTGTAAGGCCCTTCTGGAGGATGCTTGTGTCAGCCGGAGAGTCGATTATGGCTCCCAGTTTGCAATAATCTGCGAACTTGGTAAGCCACAGTCCTCCCATGTTTGCCTGTACCTCAGAGAAGTATATACTGAACAAGAGGGGTCCCAGGACTGATCCCTGTGGGATGCTACTTGTAACTGGTTTAGAGTCGGACATGGCACCCGCGACTCTGACCATGTGAGTTCTATCCCTGAGCCAGTTTGCAGCCCATCTTGTGACATATGGGTTGATATTTAATCTGGTAAGCTTATTTATGATACCAGAGTAGGGTACTGTGTCGAAGGCCTTTGCAAGGTCTAGGTAGGCTGTGCGGACTACCTTTCCCTCATCTAAGGCTTTGGTAACTGTTTCGAAGAAGTCAACTAGGTTTAAGAGGCAAGATCTGCCCTTAACAAAGCCGAGTTGGGTGGGGTCCAGTGTTTGGATGTTCCCAATGTCTTTGTTTATGAGATCCATGATGATTCGCTCCATAGCCTTGCAGACCAGGCTAGTCAGGCTTATAGGGCGATAGTTCCTGGGATCTGTTGTGGCACCACCTGTGTGGAGCGGGATCACTGTTGCTGTACGCCATTCTTTGGGTACATAACCTTATTGTAAGGCTGAGTTGGAACAGTGAATTCATGTGAGGGTTTAGTTCGTTTTGGAGCTCATGTAAGACGCAGCCTGGGATACCATCTGGTCCCATTGATACTGTGTTTTTTACTTTGGAGAGGGCTGCTTTCACCTGTGTGTCTGTGATGTCTGGGGGACTGCATTCTTCTGGGATAAACACAGGCCCTTTTGGGGGGGAGGGGGGGTGAAGTTTGCACTGAACCTGTCCGCCAGGATGTTGGCAATGTCTGTGGGTTCAGTGTATGTTGTGCCATTTTGCACCAGCTCAGAGCAGATCTGAGAGTTGCCACCCAGATTTTTGATGTAGCTAAAAAAACGCCTTGTGATTATCTTTAGAGTCTTTGGCGATTTTTCTTTTGAAGCTGGCCTTTGATGATTTTATGAGGGATCGAAGTTTCTTGCTAGTACTGGTCAAGGATGCCTTCCCTTTTTGGGATTTTGCCTTGTCATGTAATAATTTCCTCCTTCTGTTGTATAGCTTATTTGTGGCCGGGGTCCACCAGACTGGTCTCGTGTTCTTGGAGGAGTGAGCCTTGGTTTTACTTGGGATGGCACGATCCATGCATTCCTGTAGGTGCTCATAGAGTGCATTTGTAAAGGATTCTGCGGTTTGGGTAGCATTTTCCATTAGCCCGGGGGCTTTGAAACTTTCCACCTCGGTCTTGAGAAGTGTAAAGTTGCTTTTGAGAAATTTTTCACAGTGGTTTCCTTGGCTGGGGGTGGGGTCGGGATGTGGATGTCCATTGTGATAAGTTTATGGTCTGATCTTACCAATGAGGGATTTACCTGTGGTGTGGAACATTGAGCCCCCATGTTGGTGATGACCAAGTCCAATATGTTGTCCCCTCTTGTGGGAGTGGAGACCAGTTGTTCCATGGCATTTGAGTTTATAAACTCCAGGAACCGTTGGGCAAAAGAGTTGGGACTTGAGTAGTTTTCCCAGTCAGTGTTTGGGTAGTTGAAATACCCCAATATCATGGTGTTTGGTGAGACCTTCATATTATCCAATGTTCTCAGGAATGCCGAGTGGGGATCTTGAGACAAGGTGGGTGATCTGTAGCAGGCTATGAACTGAAAAGCAGCTTTACCTATTGTTAGTTGCACATGGATGGTCTCCGCTGCCTCATGCAGTGCCACTAACCTGGAGGTATGGGTATCCTTGATGAAAATGGATACTCCCCCGCCTTTAGTATTCCGGTCTGAGTTCTGGGGCCGAAAGGAATGGTATGAGTTGAATCCTGGTAGTGCTGGGGTGCTCTCTGGAGCCTTGAACCAGTTTTCTGTTACTGCACAGATATTGATTTTCTCCATACTGAGTGCCTCGAGTGCGTGCATCTTGAGGTTTAGACTTCTGGTGTTGAGTAGCATTACCCTTAGATTTTTGTTTCTGGTATTGTCTATGGAGGTGGGTTTGTCTTTAGAGCCTTCCATAAAAAAGGCACTATGGGGGTGGCAAAAGCCTTAGTCAGTATTCGAAAGCCTAAGGGTGACCAGGTGCAAGCCGTCCCTGGCGAAGCAATATAGCTTGTCTGGCATGTCATCCCAGGCTGACAGACACTGGATCCCCTTTGAATGACACCAATAGCTTAGCCAATTGTTAAAATTATTTTGTCTTTATACTGCGGCATCATTCTTGGTGAGGGCAATATGCTATTCGGGGGTCAGGGTCATACCGGCCTGGGCTACATGATCAGAGAGCTCCTCTATGTCTCTTTTCATGTAGTCCAGGGAGGTACATCTCAGGTCATTCACACCAACATGGACAATGACAGAGTCATATTTGTACCTGCTGTGGAGTGACCTGAGTGCCTGTGTTATGTGGCGGATCCTGACTCCTGACAGGCAGCTTACAATGACCCTCTCTTTGTTCAGTCTGGTGAGTGGGACGTCCGTGTGCCTGACAATAGAGTCTCCAATTACTAGTGTATTAGGTGTGTTATTTAGCCTTAGGGGCTGCGACTGTGTGGCACACTGACTTCATGAAGTATGTGATACGTGTAAGATGTTGTGGGGTAATGGTTGCTTGGATGTCTGCTTTGGAGGTCTCTGCTGCTTTGGCAGATTTTTATTTAGAGCCTCCGAGTATGTTTTTGTGAATTTTTGTCTTGTTTGCTGGTGCATTTGGTCTATGTGAGACTGGTTGTGTGATGCGAGTGGTTTCCTTCTCCTCCTGACTGTGCCAGTCTTTGGTTGAAAGAGCTCGGCCTCCAGTTTGGCTGTATAGTTGCATCTCTCATAGATATTTGAGTTTGTTGGAAGAAGGAGAGGGTTATCTGTGTACATAAGGCGATTGTAACATTGCCTCAAGATTCCCAGATTCACCAGCTGGACTGGAGAGTATACCTGAAACTGCGCTTTGGATATGCCTGGATAGTTTAAAGAACTGGTTTATTGACTGACTGGAATGGATGAATAAGGGAACCTTGTACTTCTGGATAGTATAAGGGGGTGTAGTGCTAAAGTTTGTTAGTGCTTACTGAGAAATTTGAGCAAGTGCTGGGCTGTAGAATGAAGGTTGAGTGCTTACTTTGATAGTTTGACTAGTTCTAAGGGAAAATTTGAAGAGCACACTTTGTGGAGCCGGGAATTGTTAAAACCTGCTTAAATGGCGCTGCGCGACAAAAATCGCGCTAAAGCGGGTTTTAAGGCAGGGAGTTTGAAAGAGATAGGAAATGGCCCAAAACGGCCAATAAGCTACTAGTTACTGGGATGAGACCACTCCTCCAGGGACAGGTAGGCTGCTCAGAGCTCCCCACTCTCACTGGTGAACAAAGAAGCTTCCTCCTATCCGAGTAAGAATATGGGCAAAACAGGAACTATGACACAGCCTAGAATTCAGCAATACCTGAAAACTGGACTATTCTAGTTCAGAAAAGGTGGGAAACAAGGATTTGATTTTTTTTTTTTTTTTTAATTTTTTTCACTTATACAGCAGAAACTAGGCACAGGAATGCAGTAAATGCTATAGATCGGCTAGCGCACTTGAGTGTGTAGCCTACAACAATTAAACAAGGCAAAAACAACGTTTAAAGTGCAAAACACAAAAAAAGCAGACAAATGCAGAAAAACAAACTTTGCAGAACTCAGATAGTTAGAAAACTTGCTTTTCGGCGAGACTAAACAGTCGCTGGTAGGAAAGCAGAAAAAAAATACTTATCTGTTAAAGTCCATCTTTCGCTCACTGCTGTTTGTAGAACTCTGCAGGACACCACGAAGAGCTGTGCTGTGTCTGTTACAAGCGCAATTGAATTGTACAGGGTATAGGTCACATTAAAGGTGGGAAAAGTTTTGAAATGATTTATTGTGCTCTCATTTTTTTTATATCACAAAAACCTGGCATTTTAACAGGTGTGTAAACTTTTTATATCCACTGTATATCAATCAGAGAAGGTTATAAAAGTTTGGGAAGAAAGTCTGGAAAAGCAATTTACAAAGAAATAATTGAAAGACGTATGTATGTCTCCCAGATATGCAACAAACTTCAGAAGGTTTAGGATTTTTGCTTTGAAGTATTTGCACAAGTATTTTTATATCAGATAGACTTCAAATAGTTTTTTTTACAAGTAGATAGCAAATATTGGAGATGTGATATGAAAGAGAGAGCTAACTGTGGCATATTTTTTGGGGACTGCAAAGAGATGGCAAATGTTAGCCCTTTCCTACAGGGTGTTCACAGAAATATTGGGGGTACAAATGGATGCAACTAAGGAAATTATTATTTTGAGCTGGCACACAGATCTGAATGGCCTCAGCATAGTAAGGC
Source organism: Protopterus annectens (assembly GCF_019279795.1). Classification (NCBI taxonomy): domain Eukaryota; kingdom Metazoa; phylum Chordata; order Ceratodontiformes; family Protopteridae; genus Protopterus; species Protopterus annectens. The sequence continues at coordinate 211,548,735 of NC_056733.1, forward strand.
CTTGTTAAATTTAGTACTATTGGCTGCCAAAGAAGCAATTACTAGAAAATGGAAACCAAACTCTAAACCAACTATAATTGAAGGATTGAATATTGTTAGAAATAAAGGAACTGAAAGCAGGATCTTTGGAAAAGGGAAGGATCAAATTGCATAGAAATAAATGGAATTTGTGGGAACAATACATGCAGAATAATGTTCAGGAGTAGGAGTAAAGTTTAAGGGAAGGCAGGCAATTTAAGTTGAAGTGAATTCATGTTTGTTTGTCTGTGTCTTAAGTGTAATTTAATAAAGGTGTTTTAAGAAGTAGTTACTTAAGCTTATGGGATGTTAGAAAATTCTTTGACAAGTTCAGCTGGAGTAGCCGACAGGTGTAAATCATTCTGGAACACCCTTACTAGTTGACTTACCTTTTACAGAATTGTCTAGGTTTAGTGAATGTCAAGATTTGTTTGCTGTGCAGGTAGTACCAAACCAAAATCTAACTGCTGTAACATGTTCTTTGTTTTTGCACTTGCTTGGTTACCTGATAACTTTTTGACTTTGTTTTGTAAAGATCTTTCTTTGGTGTGGTCATTTAGAGATTGATTGTTTCCAGATTTAACAAGTATCGTCCATTTGATTTAATAGATTTAATAGTTCATTTGTTGTCTGTAATAAATTTAAGGCTTTGCGTAGGTAAACAGTTTGAGTAAAATTGGTTTGGTGACGGCACTGGTTAGGGAGGCAATGATGTAATTTACTCAGGTTATGTAGTGGAACATTAACCGGTTTGTTGATATGTATAGCATCAGAAGCAAGTTGTTAGGGAAGATATAATGTATGTGATAGAGAATGGGTGCATGATTCTTACTTGTTGGTCCCAGATACACTTCCGCTGTCCCCTTGTGCTTGAATGGCCTTTCTGTCCAGTGGCTGCTGTTGAAATTAATGCGCAAGTCAACAAAGTGTGTCCTTGTGCATTACTTGTTAACATTGTAGATGTCAGATTGGAACAGAAGAGAGGTCAAGTCCAATCCTAGATCCACAAAGGATAGTCCCTTTGTAGAGCAACTTATCTGTTTACACCAAGAGTAGTACTCACAATAGTCAGAGTTAAGGTAAACAGTTAATGCATATGTTAAGATGGTAAAGTACAAAAGTAGTAAAACTTATTCAGCCTATATATAATCCTGGATATCTTGAAAGCATCTGCAGATTGGCAAAGACAGAAGCATAATTTATCCGACTAACTTCAGAGCTTGTCCTAGTTCTAACTGCTAGTTAAAATCGGGGGTAAAGGAATATTCTCTTATTTGACACTAGTTCTTTGGGGTGTGGAAACCTCCCTGCAGAAACATATTTTTCTATATTCCAGTGTAACTGTAACATATTGTTTTCATTTCGTACACTAATGCTCACACATTCATAGGTGTGTGTGTGTGTGTGTGTGTGTGTGTGTGTGTGTGTGTGTGTGTATATACATATGTATATTACGGGTCTACTTGTTTCGTTGAATCTCATTTCACTGAATTTCATTTCACCTCGACCACTTCGCTGAAAACTCAAATTACTGAAAACTCATTTCACTGAATTTCATTTCACTGAACTGCAGTTAGTATATATGGCACTTTGTAGAGTACTGTAAGGCAAGTAAAAGGTATATGCCCTTTTCCCCACTATAATACAATCATGGAGTTAGTATATATAGTTGGGGAGTGTGGGGGCGTAGCCCCTCACTTAGTTTAAGTAGATATTGTCTTCTGGAGAGAGTCATTGGTGTTGCAACTATGCATGTCAATTGTATAAAATGTATTGTTTTGAAGTTTTTGGTAAAGTACTATATAAAACAAACAAGGTGGGGGGCTTTGCCCCCCACACCCCCTAACTATATATACTAACTCCAGGATTGCACTTACAGTGGGGAAAAGGGCATATACCTTTTACGTGCCTTACAGTACTCTACACAGTGCCATATATATATCTATATATATATATATATATATATATATATATATATATATATATATATATATATATATATATATATATATATATATATATATTCTAAGTTCAGTTCAGTAAAATGAGATTCAGTGAAATGAGTTTTCAGTAATTTGTGTTTTCAGCGAAGTGGTCGGGGTGAAATGAAATTCAGTGAAATGAGATTCAATGAAACAAAACACACACAAGCTATGTACGTTTTTGATAATGAGCAAAAACACTGTTTGCAGAAGTTGACCGTGTGAATTTCTGATTCGTTTGTCTGCGTGTGTTTGTGTACGTATAAAATGCCTTCTAGCAAATGAGCACAAAAGATAGAAGAAAAGTCTGTCACTCATTTGTTAAATAAGAGTAATTTCCATTCAAATCATGATAAAAGGATACTGCAAGCACATAACTTTTTCTGCTTACTTTTACTTAACTGTATGCCTTATAATTTTTTTTTAATTCAGCATGGTAATTTCTGCATGATTTAAAATATAAGCATGAATACATTTAAAACTAAAGGGGCAGAAGGAAGGCGTGAGAACTTGTATTTTTTTATTTCCTAAAAGCTATTAAATGGTGTTTCATTTGTTTTATTTAAGTGACTTCACAGATTTACTTTTTAACTTGGAGGAAACATGGCGAATAGTCTTTTGCACTTTTTTAGGAGCTGATCTCAGGGCATTGGGTAATGTCTGAGCCTGCAACTGTCCTACCCTTTACAAGCAGTCCTCCCAACTAAATGTGTTCAGTAAAATCGTGCTTTTCTGCCAAAATCTGCTGACATCTAAAGTGTTTTACAGCCGCATAAAAACTCAATATTTTCTTAAAATGGCTGCATTCTTGCCTTTGAACTGCTTGCCTGTTTTGTCTGAGATGAGGGTGGAAGGAAGCTGTGATTCTCTGGCAGCTGCCATGTTACAGTGTGGCTTCTCATCTGGCACTGAGACTGTTGGATGTATCATTAAGGAAAGGTAAGATACCTTTGCAACACATGCCCTGTCTAATACACACATGTTGGTTATATCAGTAGAGATGGTAGGAAACCTGTAAGTTATATGCCCTAACTAACTTCCTCATGTTGGACTGCATCACTAGGGAAAGCAGGGTGCCTCTGTAATGCATGCCGTGCCTAACTCCCATATGTTGGGCATATCATTGGGGAAAACATTGTACCTTTTTAACTCATGCCCTATCTTAACACGCTCATGTTGTAGTGTATAAATGGGGAAAATAGGGTACCTGGGTAATACTTGCTCTGTTTAACACCCAGATGTTGGTGTGCATCATGAGGGAGGGCAGCGTACTTTTATAATACATGTCATGCTTAAATTTCACTTATTGGGGTGCATCAGTAGAGAAGGAAGGGTACCTTTATAACACTTGTCTTGCCTAACTCCGACATGTTTGGGTACATCATTAGAAACCAGGGCACTTTATAGTGCAGGCCATGTCCTACTTCCCGTACTGTGGGCTTATTTGTGAAGGCAGGGTGCTTTTATAACACCTGCCCTGTCTAACTCTGATTTGTTAGGCTCATTGTTTATGAGAGGCAGCTTACCTTTATGATGCACATCCTGCTTAACGCAGGCGATATATCACGAGGGAATACAGTTTGCCCTTATAACATGTGCCTTGGCTAATTCCAACATGTTTGGTACATCAGTAAGGAAGGGGCACAGTACCTTTTGTAAGGAAGGGGCACAGTACTTTTTGTAATGCAAACCCAAACTACCTATGTTTGGGTGTAGCAGTAGGGATGGTAACTTATCTTAATAATTGCTACTTTGCCTAACTCCTGCATATCGAGGTATATTGGTGGGGAATGCTGCACACCTTTAATAATACATGCTGTGTCTAAAACTCACAAGATATGTATGTTGTACGAAAGGTAGGTTGACTTTATAACTCATGCCATGCCCAATGTCTGCATATTGGGGTTTATTAGTAAGGAAGGCAGGGTGCCTTTATGATACATATCCTGTCTAACTCACTCCCGCCCTTCTGGACTGCTGCTGCTACTGCTATACCCTGCAACCCAGTATTATCTCCATGATGATACCTTTCTATTAATCAACTAAGAGTAGAATTTGTTTTAAAAAATAAATACACACTTAATTTTACTAGAAGAGTTACTGATGGCATATCCTTAATTTTTTCTGCAAACTCATCTGTTCTGTGGTTCCCTGTTCCTAGCAGGACTCCATATGCCACTGTGATAAGCAGATTTGTTGCCAAAGAGAATGTCGTAGATTTGGCAGTTATGTCAGACTTTGTAATTCACACAGCTAGAATTGTTTTCCCCCATGTCTGTTTTGCCCCCATGCTTGCAGACCATTATGCCTTCCAGATTAGATCAAAGCACGTTTGTTTCCAAGTACTGGGTATCTCCATGGTGGTGAAGTCCAGATGGAAAAGTTTCATTGCATTTCTGCCCTTCACCAGAATTCTAGAAACAAAGGCAGATGTTATATGTTCTAATCCCATCCATGAAACTTGTTTCACGGTGGCGACCACTACGCACTCCTCCTGTAAGTAGACAGTCTTGGGCACCCTTGGTGAAGGTTACTGCATATGTGGCTTGGAAGTTAAATGCCCACCTTAGTGCTGTCCATTGTTTTGTCACCAGTCCTTTTAGGTGCTGTGACAGTGACCAACTCCTGTCTGCCCCCTGGCAGGTTGGAATACTCATACTCCGCATGCCATTTCCAGAAGATGCGCAAGCCATTAACTGAATTTGAGTCATATGGGTTGTAGTTGGTTATTTATGTCTTTACTACAGTTAATTTTTACGTCTGTGAACTATAGCCAGGTCATTAGCAATGTGTCATGCTGGGCTAGTGATCATTCTGAAGTCAGAAAAATGCTTGAAAGTGGTAATATGAGAATAGTTAAGGCTCAGTCAGTGTATTCCACTAAGAGAGTGATCAGCGTTCCCAGCGCATCATGCTAATTATGGGTTACATGCCGGAAGGTTGATTAGAAAACA
>NC_056733.1:211646987-211651987 GCF_019279795.1 Protopterus annectens
CTTGTAGTTTAATGTAATAAGACTTTTAATCTCTAATGATTTGTTTTTTTTTTGGATAGGTTTCTCAGCTGTTTATATTTAAGCAAGATTCCTGGCTGTTTGTATTAGAGATGGGCTTTCCAGGTTTTATCCCTTTGTAGCGTAATCTTTTTGGTATCTTTGGTGAGCCATGGAGCGGTCTTAGTTTTGACTCTTTTTGTTCTTATTGGAGCTAGGGAGTTGAGGACAGTTAAGAATGTTGAGTTGATATAGTCAACGGCTGCATCTAATGGTAGAGTTTTTAGGGGGTTCCAGTTAATTAGTTTAAGGGAGTCAGAAAAAGTAGTAGGGTTAAAGTTAGATAGGTTACGAATATGAATGTACTGGTGAGAGTGTGGGGACGTGGGTGTAGCACGAAGGGTGAAGGCAGGGAGGTGGTCTCCTAATGGGTCAGGAATAACGCCAGATTTTATTAGGATGAGATTCTAGGATCCAGTCAAGTATGGAGCCTGGGGGTAGGTTTTGTTAGGTCTAGTAATGAAGTTAGTAAGTTGAGTGAAGTTACATAGGTTGATTGTTAAGGTGGGATTAGGGTTAATGATTTTTTTCCCAGTTAATATTTACATCTCCCATAATGTAGGTTTCTGGCTTAATATTAGAGGAGATCCAGGAAAGGATGTCTTCCAGGGTATTGGTGGTGTTACCAGGAGGAATATAGAGGGGAAATGATGCAGATGCTTTTATGGTTATTTATTTTTAGTAGGCCAGTTACAAGTTCAGCATTATTGAAAGAAGGGATGGGATTAGGGTAAGGAGTGATGGACAAGTGGTTGGAGTAGATTAAAGCTACACCACCACCTCTTCTACTTAGGCGGGGTGGTCAGATCGTAGCGAATGAAATCCAGGGGGAAGGAATTCGGAGCCACTTATGTGAGGTTTTAGCCAGGTTTCAGCGATGGCTACAATGTCAGGCAAGTTGTGATTGAGCCAGGCATGAAAGAGGGTTAATTTATTTTTTAAGCTTTGGGTGTTGATGGTGAGGAATTTAAGGTATTTACTGCTGGTTTTGTTATTTGTGCTGGGGTTGTTTGGTGGAGAGAAGTTTGGTCCTGGATTGGGGTGAATGTCGCCGGCTAAGCAAAGGTAAGTGAGATGGGGAATAAGTTTATTAGGTTTTTACTTCGATAGAAGTGGCTACTAGTGAATGGGTGTAGGTTTGTAGTATTTAGTAGTGCTTGGGAAAAGTTTTACTTTTAAGAGAAGGATAGAGTGGGAGGGAACTAAAGAGGCAGAGATGTTGTGGAAGTGGGCTGCAAGGAGGGGATGGGGAGGAAGAGGTGGAGGGTGTAAATGGAAATCAGTATAGGAGCTGGCATGGTAAAGAGGTAGTAGAAGAAGGATGAGGATGGATGTAGAGATAAGGATTTTAGGAGCAAGGGAGAGCATGGTAGTTGGAGTTAGAAGTGATAGAGATGGGAGGGAGGTGTGGTAGAGTCAGGAAGATTGGAGGAAGGGGTGGGAGAAATGTGTGTGAGGATTGGTTGGAGGAGAGGGAGGGATATATATATATATATATATATATATAAAATAAATATGTCTAAAGAAAAAATGTTACTGGTATAAATCTGTTAACAGCTTCTTGTATAGTGTACAATGACAGAGACTTATTCAAGGCTTTTTCAAAAACAAAAAATGTGCATAATATAAATTATCAAAGACTGTTCAGCATTTTCTGCAAAAGTTTTAAAAGGAATATTTTACAGCACGTCCTGATCACATACCCGTGCACATGAATGTTTTTTATACAAAATGTGATATTTAAGTATGTAAATAACACAACCAAAAAGGAGCCTCCTTCTTATAAGCCAAACCAATTTTCTGAATTGTCCAAAAAGACACTAACAGGCCAAAAACACTAAAGTGTTTAAAGTGCTCACAAAGTTCAGAAAGAAAATGGCTTCTTCATCTGCCCATAGCTCACAACAGGCTAACTAAGGTTCCCAAAAATTGAACAATGTCTTCAATAATTGTAAAGGAAAATGTTCCATGAAGCTACTAAATCATATAAGTATATCTACAAAATAGATTTTATAAAAAAATCAACCTTCGGAATTGTAAAATGCACGAACACAAAGGAACCCTCTTCTTATAGGCCAACCGCCAAATAATAGAATGAAACCGCTCCTTAGAAATGTCCAAAAACAGACCCAAACTGATCAACAACTCTCTAAATCAGATGCAACACTCACAAATATGAAGAAACACCTTCCTGTAAGCTGAACACCAAATTAGAAGTGGAAAACCGCTCATTCATCCCGCCAGGTCTCACAGCAAAACGCTGTGATGATGAGAAGCTGTATAGATCCCCAAAATATGGTTAGCCTTGTGTCTGTGGTTGAAGCAGCTCACTACAGGCATTTACAAACACCAAATACACCACAAAAAAACTTTTCTGCTTCTTCAGATTCCATGTATCGGAAACCAGGTGTAGTCAACTGAGGAAGCCCACTGCAGACATCCGCAGACACCAAGTCTACCACAGAAAACTTTTATCTGTTTTTTCCGTTACCGTATTTCAGGAACTAGTCTTATAAATTAGATAACAGTCCCAAAAATGAAATATCTTCCAGTGCCGACCCAAAATAAAAAAAAGGACTCTCTCAATTAGAGAGCAGACAAAGCGAGCCCTTCTCCTTCAAACGCCACTGGCAGAATGAAAGTCCAAAACAGCAACACCCACAGTCTGAGCAGAAGCTGTTACTACTAGGGGACAGTGGCAACAGGGACGAGCTGCTCCTCTCGAAGGCTTTGTTGTCTTCCTCAGAACCAGGCGACGATCTCTTTTAGATAATAAAAAGTCTTGACATAGAACAAGCTATTGTAGTCCAAGCAATGCTGGTTCCCATTAAACAGACAACAGCCTTCACTTCTCAGCCAAAAGTAAAAGTCACTAGTAAGTCGAAAGGTAACTCATAGATAGTCAAGTAAACTCAATCTGTGTAATACTGCATCGTTTTGAAGCTTTCTGTAATCTTTTTGGCTTGTGTTTGCTTATTTCTGCTCAGCTTTGTACTGGCACATTTTACTATTGTTGTTGCGAGACTACACTGTTGGGAAATTAATTTGCGTGTATACTGTTGGGTTTTGCAGCCTTTTATAAGTCATATTGCCCGTGATTGTTTACTTTTATGGCTTTGTATGGTACTCGGATAACTACTACTGTTGTTGTTGCGTGAAAACTCTGTGGCGTGTCTGCCTACTAGTCGCAGATGTAAAGATCTAAATACAAATGCTCTACACGTGCCCCTGACGCACATCTAGCGTCCTTTTACTTAATTAAATAGAGGATAGGACCGGTGATATTTACAACTATTATATAGGTTCTGTATGCATATATTGGCACATATTTGGCCTAAATTTGCTGATATCTAATTAGCGACATGGTTTTTAGTGCTGCAGCCGTAATCAAAATATCTGCAGTGCACGTGTCTGCTAATAGGAAGCTGGCGTCCTCCTTCTAACTCAATGTATGACCAATATTGTACTGTATATTCTTAAGATGTACTAGAAATTGCTCACTAAAACACTGTATACTGCTTTGTGCTGTACTTTGGTAGTGAGAAAAGCCTAAACCTCGCAAAGGTGCGTTTATCCAACTGACTCACTGAATGGTTATAATCTGTTTGTGTCTGAGACACGCACTGTTTTCACATGATGTTTTAAACACTTGTACAGACTGTTATGTGGGTTTAACAGCAAAGCTGCTTTAAACTGTGTTTTCCTAATTTAACCTTACTTATTCTAACATCCTATCTCTTCCCCTTATATCATAGGAACCCCCCCCTACCCTGACTCAACTACGCGAGGTCCCCAAGACCCAAAAAAGGTCCTACCGGGACTACTAACCACTGTAAATCCTCTGACCAGCAATTACCTCACAAAAGGGGAAACTGAAGAACTTCAACCTAACCTAAAATAAACTACAGGGTAAATTTAAAGCATACTTCTCTCCTTCTCCCATTAAAAGCTAAGAAGTACGTCTAGTCTCAGGAACCTGGCAGTTAACTAAAACTTACCTGGAAAACTGCTCCCATTAAGACCCTGGGGACTCCTGGCGGTGAATGCCCTGCTCCGCTTCGCCCTCGCTTCGCTCGGGCTCCGCTCCCCTCCCTGCCCCCTTATCCCACCCGCCCCCAGTACCCCTACATTTATAGCTAAAGCCAGCCCCTCCCACTTTCCCCCCTTGCAAATCCAAAGCTTCTCTGACTCACCCTATTACTCCTCCCACTCCTAGGCCCACCCCCACTACCAATTCTAACACTAAATCTCTTCCCCCTCCATACCCTCCCCCTATCTCCATCATGGCCAAACTCATCTATTCTATCACCCCCCTCGCATTAATATTACTCGCGACTCTCCATTTCATAACAAAGTATGAAAACCAATCTCTGTTAGGAATTCCCTTCCATAAGCGCCACACTAACTCCCAATCCAATCCCTATGTAGTTTCTATTCCACCTTCACTCTACCAGGACAAAACTATATCCCCCAAAGTAGTCCATCACACACTTTACCACCCCAAAACTCAAATTAACAAAACCAACCTCAAATTACTATTTAAACTACAAAGATTCCTGGTTTACCTGAAAAATCAAATCAACTTAGATGGTGATATCCATCCTAACCCAGGACCCACCAATGTACCAGACTCTAACCCCTCTAAATTAACCAGAAAACCTACTGACTCCCTTCTAATACTACATCAGAACCTAAGAAGCATTAACAACAAAATTCACAACCTACATGCCATGATAGATACTCACTCTCCTGACATTATGTGTCTAACTGAAACATGGCTAAAACCCACCATTAAAGATCAAGAGATCCTCCCACCCGGATATAATATCTTCAGGGCCAATCGTGAAAAGAAAAAAGGGGGCGGAATAGCTGTTATGTTTAGAAATACCCTGAATATCCTTAGGAATCCATTACAACCCCCTATTATCTCTAACCTAGAACTT